>NC_057812.1:47083354-47297032 GCF_018294505.1 Triticum aestivum | reverse complement strand
ATACCATGCAAAGTTTCAACATTTTCAGGATTCATTTTGTAGTGATTTTCAATTTCACGGTCATTTAGCTCTCTAAACAATTAGGTAAATGACCGAAAAACAACAAATGATGTCAGAACATGTTGGAAATTGATGACGTCGCTTTAAATGCTGCATACTGAACACAAAAGAAGTCTGGAGTTCAAATAAGTTTAAAAAACATTGAAGTGGCCATGTAACAGATGAGTTCTCGTCCGAAACCCTGATACTCGGAAAGAGTTTGTCCAGTTTGTACATGAAGTGCGTCCAGTTTTTGCCGTGACCCTCTCTACTCTTTCGCGCATGCTATGCGGGTGATATGATGATACCATGCCAAGTTTCAACATTTTTAGGATTCATTTTGTAGTGATTTTCAATTTCACGGTCATTTAGCTCTCTAAACAATTAGGTAAATGACCGAAAAACAACAAATGATGTCAGAACATGTTGGAAATTGATGACGTCGCTTTAAATGCTGCATACTGAACACAAAAGAAGTCTGGAGTTTAAATAAGTTATTAAAAATAAAAAAGAGGTGCAATGCTGGTTAATTTGCTTCAAGCCATTCGGAATAGTGTAGACTGCACTGCACATAGCTCAGTGCAATCTATGCTATTCCTTAAGGCTTGAAGCTAATCAATATATAGGTGAGCATTGCAACTCTTCGTCATTGTCTGTGCACTCACGGCTTATAAACCGCTCATACTGCCTCTCTCTTGGCGAGGTGGGACTAAAAACAGCTTGCCATAACCTCATTAATACCGGTTCGTGGTACGAACCGGCACTAAATGGTGATGGTGGGGCCATAGCCTGACCGCAGGCTGACACAGCCTCTTTAGTACCGGTTCGTGGCATGAACCGGTACTAAAGGTTCGCCACGAACTGGTACTATTGATCGCCGTCACGAACCGGCACTAATGTACACATTAGTTCCGGCTCTAATTCAAACCGGCACTAATGTGCTTCACGTTTGACCCTTTTTCTACTAGTGTATATGCCTCGCGCTAATTTCTCTGTGTGCGCTGTTCGATCCGTAGATGTGGTGACAAAGGTGGTGACGGCTAACGGCGGTGGCGCCACTGCGACGGTGACCCCCATGGACTGCAAGGTGCTCCCGACCATCCCCGGCATATGCAATCCTGACAAGTGCATGGAGTACTGCCAGCACCGCATCAGCGGCACCTCGGTGGGCGAGTGCGTTTCCGATGGATGCCAGTGCACGTACTGCGGTATCCCACCTAGTGGTCGTCGGAACTGAATGGAGAGCAGGCAAACGCTGCTGCATGCCTCTTTTTCCTGATGAATAATGATAATATGTTGATGACGTTTGGTCAAGTAGGATATTGACCTCCTTAATTGTCACTCTCAAATAATGCTCGTGTTTTTATATATTTTATATCGCAAAAAGAAATACAAGCAATGGCAGGATTCATGTGATAAAGAAAGAGCCAACCTGAATTGATGTTATTAAATACCTCTATCGCACTTTTCTCCTTTCTTCCTTTCTTTTTCTTTTTTCTTTTTTCCTATTTCCTTTTCTTTTCTGGTTTTTTATAACAGTTTTTTTTCAGGTTTTATTTTTCTTGTTTTTTTCCTTTTTCTTTTGAAATGTGCAAACTTTTTCAATTTCGCTTTTTCTAAAAATCAATAAACTTATTTTAATTTTGTGAATATTTTCTCAAAATTGGTTATTTTTTTAAATTTGTGATCTTCTTATCAATATTGATGAACTTTTTTTTCAAAATCGATGAGCCTTTTTAAAAATGTATGAATTTTTTCAAAGTTTATGAACTTTGTTTTTCAAAAACGATGGACTTTTTCAAAATCGATAAACTTTTTCCAAATCCTTGGACATTTTTTCCAAAATCCGTGAATTTTTTTCTATTCATGGTATTTTTCAATTTGTGAACATTTTACAAATCCACAAACTTTTTTTTCAAATCCATGAACTTTTCCGAAAAGATGAACCACTTGTCGAAAGTCAACGGTTAATGGTCAACTTGTTGAACCACGAAGAACCAATTGGGCGTATGCTCCTCACGAGCGACGGCTGATCGCTCGTGTAGTTCGGCCGGCCCCATGAAAGGTGACGTGCGAGCGTTGTGTCCACTAACTGGCGCAACAAGCGCTGACTAGGAGCTCCATTTGTATAGGAAGTAGCGTCATACAAACCGGCGCACACACCTCTCCGTCCTCGGCTTGGCCCATTTGTTTATTTTTCTTTTTTTAACCTTCAAAACATAGGTGCATGAAGTAGAATTCCAACTATTGAACTCTTGGATTACTTCCGCCCGCTATAACTTCGAACTGTGAACTCTTTCTTAAATTTGTGAATCTTTTCAATTTGTAGATTGATTAAGGTGGTGCTTAATGTTCTCGTTTTCCAAACTTTTTTCACAAATTTAAGGAATGTTTGCATTTCAAAAATATTGATAATTGTTTTCAAAAGTATGTGGTTTGCCTGTCCATTAGGTGGACGTTCCCTAGATTTGTAGATTGATCAAGGTGGAGCTTCTGACCTTAACGGCAATTTCTCCCTCAGACTGTATTTCTTGAAGGGTCGCGGTGGATCTATTCCACCTAGTCACCAGGATGCTTCGAGAAGATTTTTGTACCCGCCTACTTGCCTATCTCGGCCTCAAGGAGGGCAGTCGGGCTTCTCGGCCCACTCGCACTTAGATAGCACGTTGTCCTTGGCCTCCTCGTCTAGCTCTGGAAGCGGGATCCTTCAAGGGTAGAACTGGTTAGCCCTGGCCTTCCCAAGATTGTGATCAAGTTCCTTCTCAGCCCTGAGGGACTCGACCTACCCTTCATTAAGTTCATTATGTTCAGATTTAAGCCACTGGGACTTTTGCTTGATGCTTTTGTACGTGCTGGCCAATCTTCCGTGGAATATTTCGAGCAGAGGTACCTCAAGGGGTTCCTCGAAGAGATCGTATTCATCGGGCCCGAGGCTTCTATCTTCCTTGGACTCTGGCATGTAGTTGCTATCCTCAGGGTCATCTTCGTCTCGTTGATCATATCATCGTCGTTGTTGTCATTGCCGGCGTTCTGGTTGTTGGCGTTGTCCTGAGCGGCACTATTGTCGGGAGTATCTTCAATTGGTTAGATAAGGTCATGAAAAAAATGGGTCCATTCAAGGATGTCGAGAAACAACGTGCTCTTAGACTGGGCCTCCTAGCCTACCCGAACACTCTCTGTTCAACATGGTCTATATTTGTACATACTTGAAGTGACCACAAATTTTGCAAGCAGGTCGGTCTGCCCATGATAAGGATACAAGCTAGGTTTGATTGATTTTCGACACCATATGCAAGTTGCGACACGTCAACCCATTTATCACTCTTTTTTGACTGAGAAAACTCCACCCGATGCAAAATTTGTAGAAAACAAAAACAACTTGACATGACGCCTTGAATTGGTCATACTAGGTCATGATAAAAAATGGAACCATTTTAAGATTGGCGAGAAACAAGGTGCTCTTAGACGGAGCCTCGTGGCCTACTCGGACACTCTCCGTTGAACATGGCCTACTTTTGGCTCTTTTTAAATGACCCCAACTTTTGCAAGGAGGTCGGCATGCCCATGGTAGGCATCCATGCAAGGGTTGAATAATTTCCAACATCGTATGCAAGTTGTGACACGCGCGGCCTTTTATCGGCCTTTCTTGACAGAGAGAACTCCACAAAATGTAAAATTTATCAAAAACCAAAACAACTTGGCATGGTGCCTTAAATTGGTTATACAAGGCCATGGCAAAACTTAGGGCTTAAAGAAAGTGGAAGAAAACATGCTCGCACACTGAGTCTTATGGCCTTGTGGCCCACCCGAATACCCTCCGTTGAACATGCTCTACTTTTGCACATTTTTTAAATGACCCCAACTTTGCAAGTAGGTGGGAATGACCATGATAGGAATCCATGTCAGGTTTGAATATTTTTCGACAAAGTATGCATCCGGCCATTTTTCGATCTTTTCTTACCGAGGAAAATGCAGAAAACGCAAAATTTGTCTAAAATGACCAACTTGGCATGGTGGCTTCAATTGGTCATATAAGGTCATGTAAAACAATAGTGTCCATTTCAAGGATGTAAAGCCTACTGGCCTATCAAAACACCCTTTGTTCAACATAGTCTATTTTTGGACATTCTTAAAGGGACCCCCAACTTTTGCAAGCAGGTGGGCATGCCCATGGTAGGTATGCATACCAGATTTGAACGATTTCCGACACCGTATGCAAGTTGCGACATGTCTAGCCATTTATCACCTTTTTTACCGGGAAAACTCCAGAAAAAGAGAAATTTGTAGAAAACCAAAATAACTTGGCATGGTTCCTTGAATTGGTCATACAAGCAAATAAAAAAATGATGATCCTTTGAGAGATGTTGGGAAACAACATGCTCTCCAATAGAGTCTTTTTGCCTACCCGGACACCCTACGTTGAACATGGTGTTAATTCTACACAGATACAAAAAATGTTTGCGGAAATTCAGAAAAAACGTTTAGTTTTTCGTTTGGAATTTCATATTTGTTAGTGTCTTTAAAAAATGTCCATGTTCATAATTTCAGTCACTCGCTCTTTAAAAAAGAGTTTCACATTTTGACATTCCGAGCAATTTTGAACGACACAAACGTTTTATTGAAATTTTTGCACAATTTTAAATTGCGAACAATTGTATTTTATGAACAAAATTTGAAACAATGATCATTTTTTGAAACTTTGAACAATTTTTTATAAGTGCGAGCATATTGTTGAAAATAACAACAAAGGGAAAACGAAAACATGTAAAAGGAACAAAAAACAAATAGTAAACCGATCGCTGAGTGATATATTTTCATTTCTATTTTTAAAGTTTATTTTTAATTTTTAACAAATGTTCAGAAATTTCAGAAATGTTCATGTTCGAAGAAACATTTACTATTGTCAAAAAGAAAATCACTTGCAAAATTTAAACAAAGATTTAATCTTTCGTGACTTATATGTTCATATAAAGTGTGCTGCAATTACAGCTAACAAATCAGATGTGCTGCAGTGGCTATTGTCGTTACGCAGTCGCGGTATGTCTTGTGTTCGATCGCGCTCACCCATTTTAGTTATTGCGAAATTGGTTGCGGCTTTCTTTAGTCTCTTTTAGGATAGCGCTGAAATAGTGTCACAGGAGTCATTTGGTTCTACTCCAACGCAATTGATTGTAATGACGGTCGTGTGTAGGGCTTTCCCTTTCCATGTAGAGCACCTTTTTTTTATTTTCCACCATGCGCTACCGCAAATGGGCCGGCCCAGGTCATGTGGCGTACGGCATGCACGTATATGTACGAAAATCGAGAGGAACTAGTTAACTAGTTCGAGATTTGGACGCATGGTTTGAGAGATAAAACGTTTTGAATAAACGGATCTACAAAAAAGGAAAAACTCTCATGTTGCAACAAGTGGCGCGTTGCATATGGGTCACTTGTCGCAAACAGGGGAGTTGGAGTGATCTTTACAACGAGTACTCCTCAACTAGTGATTTTGAAGAAAATCGATGATTTGTGAAAGGTCTCGTTTGTATATGTGTTAAGACGATAGTTGTTCAACAGAAACCCTATTTTTTAAAATCAGGCAGTTGTTCCAAAATCACATTTTTTCACTTTCTTTTTTGAACATAGTACAAACGCAAACGCTAATACATATGCGCATGCACTCACCCCTATGAACGCACACGTACATCCTATCCATATGAGCACCTTCGAGAGAAGGAGCCGTCATATCATCTGGAGATTTGCGAAGTCACCGTAGGCGCTTCGTCATCAACGGAAACACCTCCTCCCACTGAAAGCGCATCGTCGGAAATCCTGAAATAAATCTAGAAATAATGCCAGCAGCAAGACTTGAACCCTGGTGGGCTGGAGATACCACTGTTCCTCTAAGCATTTAATCACATGTTGATTCGCAAATTTCACTTTCACTAACAATACCATGTGGTGATTTATAATCTTCGGGTTTTGTCGGGCTCGGGTAGGCCAATGGGTACAACTCCTCCTACTCCGCCTGTCTGGGTGTTATCACGGGGCGACTACAATAGAAGAAGGGTCACCAGTGAAAAAATAGAAAAAATCTGTCTGGGCCATCAGATCCGGGATGAATGGTCCAGATTCTAGTGGATGAATCCAAGCGCATGTTGGGCATAAGCCACCGCAGGACGCGTCGGGTGCGAGCCAGGGCGCGCCGGGTCCGTGGCCATGCGTGTGTGCACATGTGTGTAGGAGGCAGGCTCGTGGCGGCCACGGTAGACTAGCTAGGTCGTTGGCGAACTGCATGGAACGGCCGCGTCGTGCGCGTTGAGCACGTCGTAGGCATGCATGGCCAGCCATGCAGATCGTGGACGCAACGGTCGGGAAGTGGTGGGCTGCGTTGTGTGCTAGCCTGGGTATAAGAAGCCCTTCGCTGTACTGCTCGTGTAAGAGTGCTGGTGCTGAGTTCGTGCTCAGGAAGGAAATACCAGTGGCCGTTCGTGCGGCCGGCGGCGTACGTGCGCCGGGGCAAAAATCTTGCTGTGTGCTTCTTGTTCTTCCACCTCCCTTCTTCTTCAGTCTCTGTGAGAGAGAGAAGTACAGAGAGCTCCGGCGAGCAGGGGAGAAGGTCACGGCAACAACAATTGGTATCGGAGCATCGGGTTCGGAGGAGCTCACCGGTGATGGCGCTCGTCCCGTGCGGCGGCGGAGCACGGTGATGCCGGGCGTGCGGAGAGCGCGGCGGCCGCGGCGGACCTGCGCGGTGGCGCAGAGGCTGCGGTGGCGCGGCGCGGCTCGGCGGAGGGAAGGCCAAGCTCCGGGACACGCCGGATCGGTCGCGTTGGTCGCGTCGGAGCGCGATCATGGCGCAGGCTGGTGGCGTGCGGAGCGTGGCAGAACAAGCCGCGGCGACGGGCTCACCCGCGTCGGGCGCGTGTATGGGCGCGCGCCAGACATAGCGGGCACGTCGGAACCGCGGGTGCGGACCACGTCGAGGCGCTGGACCTGGTGCGCAGATCGCGTACGTGCGCGGCGGGAGCGCGAGCCGGGAGCGCGAGGACGTGGGGTGTGCGCGGCGAAGGGCACGGTGGCACGGTGGCAGGCGTGGCAGCGACGTCAGGGCGGCAGCGGCTACAACGACGTCGCCGGCAGGCCGCAGCGGTGCGGTGCGACGGCCATGGCGACGTCGACGAAGATGGACTCACCTGCTGTAGTTCGTGGCTTAGGAGGGTGAGTGTTGGGCATAAGCCACCGCAGGACGCGTCGGGTGCGAGCCAGGGCGCGCCGGGTCCGTGGCCATGCGTGTGTGCACATGTGTGTAGGAGGCAGGCTCGTGGCGGCCACGGTAGACTAGCTAGGTCGTTGGCGAACTGCATGGAACGGCCGCGTCGTGCGCGTTGAGCACGTCGTAGGCATGCATGGCCAGCCATGCAGATCGTGGACGCAACGGCCGGGAAGTGGTGGGCTGCGTTGTGTGCTAGCCTGGGTATAAGAAGCCCTTCGCTGTACTGCTCGTGTAAGAGTGCTGGTGCTGAGTTCGTGCTCAGGAAGGAAATACCAGTGGCCGTTCGTGCGGCCGGCGGCGTACGTGCGCCGGGGCAAAAATCTTGCTGTGTGCTTCTTGTTCTTCCACCTCCCTTCTTCTTCAGTCTCTGTGAGAGAGAGAAGTACAGAGAGCTCCGGCGAGCAGGGGAGAAGGTCACGGCAACAACAGCGCACAGGTGCTAGGTCCTTTGCAAAAAAACACCCCTGGTTATAGTCGTTTTGCTTTCAGAACCATCTTCTCTACCGTAGGAACGCAGTAGAGCAGACCCAAATCCCTCAATCCGCATGGCCGCCAACTCTTGGAGACTTGACAAGCCCCGCTGACGGTGGCAGCGGGCCAGATCTGGTGCCTAGCTGGGCGATTGCAGCCTGTATTGCAGGTTCAGATCCAACACCCGACCGTCTCGTTGCCGGCGGTCTGACTGCCCCGACGGACCTCGCTTGTTCTAAGCTACATCCTTGTGCGGACAAGTTCTCCAAGTTACTCTGCTCTGACGTCCAGAGAACAACCTCGCTCCATCCTTTGTCCTACCCAACCAGACCATTCTCCACATGTCGCTTGCACCCCTGCGACTCTAGCTCCACCATCTGCTAATGCATGAGAAGAAAACTACAGCTAGCCTTCAGGTATGCTTTTCTGCCAGGTTGCTACCAGTTTACATATTTAATTCTGTAGCATTTCATGTAGCGCTCGTAAAAGAAATCTTTCTTGTCCAAGAACTATGTTGTATCGTTGTTGGATGTTGTATAATTCTGCATATTTGGAAATGATATGACTGGCAACATTTTGAAAATTCTAAGCATATGCACATTTAGGTTAGTTAACATATTTTTAACATGAGTAGCAGTATCTTGGAAGCTTACAATTATTTTTGCGCAAAGGCTATATTCAGAGAAGTATGCTTAAGTAGTACAGTAGCAAACCCATTGACATATACACACACTTCTCTGTACCAAATTCAGTTAGTTCTGAGAGACCTTTATCCATTATTGATTAGCCATAACAAAAAGACACAATGTGGGATTACTTGAAAATTTGGGTTGGACAACTAGTTCATGCTCATCTGGGATATGCTTGCTTTCAACTTGAGAGCAATAACAAGGATATCTCTCTGTATGCTTGCCTGTGAGGTTTCTACCAATTTTCCCTAGTTAATTATGTAGCATTTATGTAGGAAATCATTTTTGTTCAATGTTTGTACCACAAACTATAGTATAGAATCTTAGTTTAGTATGTATTGATACTTTCCTGTACCAGATTCAGTTAATTTAGAGAGACCTTTTTTCGGTGTTGAACTGTTGATTAGCCATAACAAAAAACATAATGTTTGCTTACTTCAAAATTTTGAATGGACAACTAGTTTATGCTCATCTGGGATATGCTTGCTTTCAACTTGAAAGCAATAACAGGGATATCTCTCTATATCGATGCATAGAAAAATTAATCACCAGACAAGTTTGCTTATACTAGATTTTCGAGCAGTTTTGTATTGTGAAATTTCATCCTCTTGTCGGATATTGTACATCAGGACATACTAATCTCATCTACCTATTAAAGTACCTGCATGTGAAGTGCTTGTAGGCACAAGACTGAAATTTGTTACACTTGCAATGTGTGCCACTTCACTGATTTCTGGGAGTTCACTGTCTATTTGTCCAGTAATGCCATTGAAACTAAAATCATGATAGTTTTGCTTTAGTGAAACAATTGTATTGGCTCTTTGTGTTGGGGAACGTAGCAGAAATTCAAAATTTTCCTACGTGTCACCAAGTTCTATCTATGGAGAGACCAGCAACGAGGGGAAGGAGAGTGCATCTAGATACCCTTGTAGATCGCTAAGCGGAAGCGTTCAAGTGAACGGGGTTGATGGAGTCGTACTCGTCGTGATTCAAATCACCGATGACCAAGTGCCGAACGCACGACACCTCCGCGTTCAACACACGTACAGCCCGGTGACGTCTCCCACGCCTTGATCCAGCAAGGAGAGAGGGAGAGGTTGAGGAAGACTCCATACAGCAGCAGCACAACGGCGTGGTTGTGGTGGAGGAGCGTGGCAATCCTGCAGGGCTTCGCCAAGCACCACAGGAGAGGAGAAGGACTTAGGGATGAGGGAGGGGCTGCACCAAAGGCATAAGGGGTGTCTCCAGAGGCCCTCCTACCCTCACTATATATAGGGAGCCCAAGGGGGGGGGGTGCGCCAGCCCTAGGAGATCCAATCTCCTACGGGGCGGCGGCCAGGGGAGGTTTCCCTCCCCCCCAAGGCACCTAGGAGGTGCCTTCCCTCCTTGGGACTCTTCCTTAGGGTTCCCCCTTCACCCTAGGTGCATGGGCCATAAGGGAAGTGGCGCCCCAGCCCACTTTGGGCTGGATCCCTTCCCACTTCAGCCCATGGGACCCCCCGGGATAGGTGGCCCCACCCGGTGGGCCCCCGGGACCCTTCCGGTGGTCCCGGTACAATACCGATGACCCCGAAACTTGTCCCGATGGCCGAAATAGGACTTCCTATATATAAATCTTTACCTTCGGACCATTCCGGAACTCCTCGTGACGTCCGAGACCTCATCCAGGACTCGGAACAACATTCGGTAACCACATACAAGCTTCCTTTATAACCCTAGCGTCATCGAACCTTAAGTGTGTAGACCCTATGGGTTCGGGAGACATGCAGACATGACCGAGACGTTCTCCGGTCAATAACCAACAGCGGGATCTGGATACCCATGTTGGCTCCCACATGTTCCACGATGATCTCATCGGATGAACCACGATGTCAAGGACTTAATCAATCCCGTATACAATTCCCTTTGTCTAGCGGTACGATACTTGCCCGAGATTTGATCGTCGGTATCCCGATACCTTGTTCAATCTCGTTACCGGCAAGTCTCTTTTACTTGTTCTGTAACACATCATCCCGTGATTAACTCCTTGATCACATTGTGCACATTATGATGATGTCCTACCGAGTGGGCCCAGAGATACCTCTCCGTCTACACTGAGTGACAAATCCCAGTCTCGATTCGTGCCAACCCAACAGACACTTTCGGAGATACCTGTAGTGTACCTTTATAGCCACCCAGTTACGTTGTGACGTTTGGCACACCCAAAGTTTTCCTACGGTATCCGGGAGTTGCACAATCTCATGGTCTAAGGAAATGATACTTGACATTAGAAAAGCTTTAGCATACGAACTACACGATCTTGTGCTATGCTTAGGATTGGGTCTTGTCCATCACATCATTCTCCTAATGATGTGATCCCGTTATCAACGACATCCAATGTCCATGGTCAGGAAACCGTAACCATCTATTGATCAACGAGCTAGTCAACTAGAGGCTTACTAGGGACATGGTGTTGTCCATGTATCCACACATGTATCTGAGTTTCCTATCAATACAATTCTAGCATGGATAATAAAAGATTATCATGAACAAGGAAATATAATAATAATCAATTTATTATTGCCCCTAGGGCATATTTCCAACAGTCTCCCACTTGCACTAGAGTCAATAATCCAGTTCACATCGCCATGTGATTAACACTCACAGGTCACATCGCCATGTGACTAACACCCAAGAGTTTACTAGAGTCAGTAATCTAGTTCACATTTACCATGTGATTAACACTCGGTTAGTTATGGGTTTGATCATGTTGCTTGTGAGAGAGGTTTTAGTCAACGGGTCTGAACCTTTCAGATCCGTGTGTGCTTTACAAATCTCTATGTCATCTCCTAGATGTAGCTGCCACGTTCTATTTGGAGCTATTCCAAATAACTGTTCTACTTGGAGCTATTCTAAATTGTTGCTCCATTATACGTATCCGGTATCTCTACTAAGAGCTATCCGGATAGGTGTTAAGCTTGCATCGACGTAACCCTTTACGATGAACTCTTTTACCACCTGCATAATCGAGAAAATTCGTCAATCCACTAGTTACTAAGGATAACTTTGACCGCTGTCCTGTGATCCATTCTTGGATTACTCTTGTACCCCTTGACTGACTCATGGCAAGGCACACTTCAGGTGCGGTACACAGCATAGCATACTGTAGAGCCTACGTCTTAAGCATAGGGGACGACCTTCGTCCTTTCTCTCTATTCTGCCGTGGTCGAGCTTTAAGTCTTAACTTCATACCTAACAACTCAGGCAAGAACTCCTTCTTTGACTGATCCATCTTGAATACCTTCAAGATCATGTCAAGGTATGTGCTCATTTGAAAGTACCATTAAGCGTTTTGATCTATCCTTATAGATCTTGATGCTCAATGTTCAAGTAGCTTAATCCAGGCTTTCCATTGAAAAACACTTTCCAAATAACCCTATATGCTTTCTAGAAATTCTACATCATTTCTGATCCATAACATATACTCATAAGAAATTCTATAGTGCTCCCACTCACTTCTTTGGAAATACAAGTTTCTCATAAACTTTGTATAAACCCAAAATCTTTGATCATCTCATCAAAGCATACATTCCAACTCCGAGATGCTTACTCCAGTCCTAAGAAGGATTGATGGAGCTTTGCATACTTATTAGCATCTTTCAGGATTGACAAAACCTTCCGGTTGTATCACATACAACCTTTCCTCAAGAAAATGTCGAGGAAACAATGCTTTGACATCCTATCTGCAAGATTTCATAAATAATGCAGTAATCGCTAATATAATTCCAACAGACTCTTAGTATCCCTACGAGTGAGAAAGTCTCATCGTAGTCAACTCCTTGAACTTGTCGGGAAACATCTTAACGACAAGTCGAGCTTTCTTAATGGTGATACTTACCATCATTGTCCGTCTTCCTTTTAAAATCCATCTGTACTCAATAGCCTTACGACCATTGAGCCGTTCTGCCAAAGTCTACACTTTGTCTTCATACATGGATCCTCTCTCGGATTTTATGGCCTTGAGCCATTTATCGGAATCCGGGCCCACCATCGCTTCTCCATAGCTCGTAGGTTCATTGTTGTCTAGCAACATGACTTCCAAGACAGGATTACGTACCACTCTGAAGTAGTACGCATCCTCGTCATCCCATGAAGTTTGGTAGTGACTTGATCTGAAGTTTCATGATCACTATCATAAGCTTCCACTTCAATTGGTGTAGGTGCCACAGGAACAACTCATGTGCCCTGCCACACACTAGTTGAAGAGATGGTTCAATAACCTCATCAAGTCTCCACCATCCTCCCACTCAATTCTTTTGAGAGAAACTTTTCCTTGAGAAAGGACCCGATTCTAGAAACAATCCCTTATTGCTTTCGGATCTGAGACAGGAGGTATACCCAACTGTTTTGGGTGTCCTATGAAGATGCATTTATCCGCTTTGGGTTCGAGCTTATCAGCCTGAAACTTTTTCACATAAGCGTCGCAGCCCCAAACTTTTAAGAAATGACAGCTTAGGTTTCTCTAAACCATAGTTCATATGGTGTCATCTCATCGGAATTACGTGGTGCTCTATTTAAAGTGAATGTGGTTGTCTTTAATGCCTAACCCATAAACTATCATGGTAATTCGATAAGAGACATCATGGTATGCATCATATCCAATAGGGTGCAGTTATGATGTTCGGACACACCATCACACTATGGTGTTCCAGGCTGTATTAGTTGTGAAACAATTTCCACAATGTCTTAATTCTGTGCCAAACTCGTAATTCAGATATTCATCTCTATGATCATATCATAGATATTTTATCCTCTTGTCACGATGATCTTTCAACTTCACCCTGTAATTACTTGAACCTTTCAATAATTCAGACTCGTGATTCATCAAGTAAATATACTCAACATCTACTCAAATCATCTGTGAAGTAAGAACATAACGATATCCACTACACGCCTCAGCACTCATTGGACTGCACACATCGAAATGTATTACTTCCAGCAAGTTGCTTTCTGGTTCCATTTTACTGAAAATGAGGCTTTCAGTCATCTTGCCCATGTGGTATGATTTGCATGTCTCAAGTGATTCGAAATCAAGTGAGTCCAAACGGTCCATTTGCATGGAGTTTCTTCATGCATATACACCAATAGACATGGTTCGCATGTCTCAAACTTTTCAAAAACGAGTGAGCCCAAAGATCCATCAACATGGAACTTCTTCATGCGTTTTATACCGATATGACTTACGTGGCAGTGCCACAAGTAGGTGGTACTATCATTACTATCTTTTGGCATGAACATGTGTATCACTACGATCGAGAGTCAATGAACCATTCATTTCAGGTGCAAGACCATTGAAGGTATTATTCAAATAAACATAGTAACCATTATTCTCTTTAAATGAATAACCATATTGCGATAGACATAATCCAATCATGTCTATGCTCAATGCAAACACCAAATAACAATTATTTAGGTTTTAATACCAATCTCTATGGTAGAGGGAGCGTGCGATGCTTGATCATATCAACCTTGGAAACACTTCCAACACATATCGTCAGCTCACCTTTAGCTAGTCTCCATTTATTCCGTAGCTTTTATTTCGAGTTACTAACACTTAGCAACCGAACCGGTATCTAATACCCTGGTGCTACTAGGAGTACTAGTAAAGTACACATTAAGACAATGTATATCCAATATACTTCTATCGACTTTGCCAGCCTGCTTATCTACCAAGTATCTAGGGTAATTCTGCTCTAGTGGCTGTTCCCCTTATTATAGAAGCACTTAGTCTCGGGTTTGGGTTCAACCTTGGGTTTCTTCACTAGAGCAACAGCTGAATTGCCGTTTCATGAAGTATCCCTTCTTCCCCTTGCCCTTCTTGAAACTAGTGGTTTCACCAACCATCAACAATTGATGCTCCTTCTTGATTTCTACTTTTGTGGTGTCAAACATCGCGAATATCTCAAGGATCATCATATATGTCCCTGATATATCATAGTTCATCATGAAGCTCTAGCAGCTTGGTGGTAATGACTTCGGAGAACCATCACTATTTCATCTGGAAGATCAACTCCCACTCGATTCAAGCGATTGTTGTACTCAGACAATCTGAGCACAAGTTCAACAATTGAGCTTTTCTCCTTAGTTTGCAGGCTAAGAAAATCATCGGAGGTCTTATACCTCTTGACGTGGGCACGAGCGTGAAATCCCAATTTCAGCCCTCGAAACATCTCATATGTTTCGCGACGTTTCAAAACCGTCTTCGGTGCCTCAACTCTAAACCATTTAACTGAACTATCACGTAGTTATCAAAACGTGTATGTCAGATGTTCGCAACATCCACAGACGACGTTCGAGGTTCAGCACACTGAGCGGTGCATTAAGGACATAAGCCTTCTATGAAGCAATGAGGACAATCCTCAGTTTACGGACCTAGTCCGCATAATAGCTACTATCAACTTTCAACTAATTTTTCTCTAGGAACATATCTAAACAGTAGAACTATAGCGTGAGCTACGACATAATTTGCAAAAATCCTTTTGGCTATGTTCAGGATAATTAAGTTCATCTTATGAACTCCCACTCAGATAGACATCCCTCTAGTCATCTAAGTAATTACATGATCCGAGTCAACTAGGCTGTGTCCGATCATCATGTGAGACGGACTAGTCAACATCGGTGAACATCTTCATGTTGATCGTATCTTCTATACGACTCATGCTCGACCTTTCGGTCTTCTGTATTCCGAGGCCATGTCTATACACATGCTAGGCTCGTCAAGTCAACCTAAGTGTTTGCATGTGTAAATCTGTCTTACACCCGTTGTATGTGAACGTTTGGATCAAACACCCGATCATCACGTGGTGCTTTGAAACAACGAACTGTCGCAACGGTGCACAATTAGGGGGGACACTTTCTTGAAATTATTATGAGGGATCATCTTATTTACTACCGTCGTTCTAAGCAAATAAGATGTATAAACATGATAAACATCACATGCAATCAAATAGTGACATGATATGGCCAATATCATATTGCTCCTTTTGATCTCCATCTTCAGGGCTCCATGATCATCATCGTCACCGGCATGACACCATGATCTCCATCATCATGATCTCCATCATCGTGTCTTCTTGAAGTTGTCACGTCATCTATTACTTCTACTACTACAGCTAACGGTTAGCAATAAAGTAAAGTAATTACATGACATTTATGTTGACACGCAGGTCATAAATAAATTAAGACAACTCCTATGGCTCCTGCCGGTTGTCATACTCATCGACATGCAAGTCGTGATTCCTATTACAAGAACATGATCAATATCATACATCACATATATCATTCATCACATCCTTTGGCCATATCACATCACATAGCATACCCTGCAAAAACAAGTTAGACGTCCTCTAATTGTTGTTTGCATGTTTTACATGTCTGCTATGGGTTTCTAGCAAGAATGTTTCTTACCTACGCAAAAACCACAACGTGATATGCCAATTGCTATTTACCCTTCATAAGGACCCTTTTCATCGAATCCGATCCGACTAAAGTAGGAGAGACAGACACCCGCTAGCCACCTTATGCAACTAGTGCATGTCAGTCGGTGGAACCAGTCTCACGTAAGAGTACGTGTAAGGTCGGTCCAGGCCGCTTCATCCCACGATGCGGCCGAATCAAGATAAGACTAGTAACGGCAAGATAACTGACAATATCAACGCCCACAACTACTTTGTGTTCTACTCGTGCATAGTAACTATGCATAGACCTAGCTCATGATGCCACTATTGTAGAACGTAGCAGAAATTCAAAATTTTCCTACGTGTCACCAAGATCTATCTATGGAGAGACCAGCAACGAGGGGAAGGAGAGTGCATCTACATACCCTTGTAGATCGCTAAGCGGAAGCGTTCAAGTGAACGGGGTTGATGGAGTCGTACTCGTCGTGATTCAAATCACCGATGACCAAGTGCCGAACGCACGGCACCTCCGCGTTCAACACACGTACAGCTCGGTGACGTTTCCCACGCCTTGATCCAGCAAGGAGAGAGGGAGAGGTTGAGGAAGACTCCATCTAGCAGCAGCACAACGGCGTGGTGGTGGTGGAGGAGCGTGGCAATCCTGCAGGGCTTCGCCAAGCACCACGGGAGAGGAGAAGGACTTAGGAGAGAGGGAGGGGCTGCACCAAAGGCATGAGGGGTGTCTCCAGAGGCCCTCCTACCCTCACTATATATAGGGAGCCCAAGGGGGGGTGCGCCAGCCCTAGGAGATCCAATCTCCTAGGGGGTGGCGGCCAGGGGAGGTTTCCCTCCCCCCAAGGCACCTAGGAGGTGCCTTCCCTCCTTGGGACTCTTCCTTATGGTCCCCCCTTCACCCTAGGCGCATGGGCCATAAGGGAAGTGGCGCCCCAGCCCACTTTGGGCTGGATCCCTTCCCACTTCAGCCCATGGGACCCCCCGGGATAGGTGGCCCCACCCGGTGGGCCCCCGGGACCCTTCCGGTGGTCCCGGTACAATACTGATGACCCCGAAACTTGTCCCGATGGCCGAAATAGGACTTCCTATATATAAATCTTTACCTCCGGACCATTCCGGAACTCCTCGTGACGTCCGGGATCTCATCTGGGACTCTGAACAACATTCAGTAACCACATACAAGCTTCCTTTATAACCCTAGCGTCATCGAACCTTAAGTGTGTAGACCCTACGGGTTCGGGAGACATGCAGACATGACCGAGACGTTCTCCGGTCAATAACCAACAGCGGGATCTGGATACCCATGTTGGCTCCCACATGTTCCATGATGATCTCATCGGAAGAACCACGATGTCAAGGACTTAATCAATCCCGTATACAATTCCCTTTGTCTAGCGGTACGATACTTGCCCGAGATTCGATCGTCGGTATCCCGATACCTTGTTCAATCTCGTTACCGGCAAGTCTCTTTTACTTGTTCCGTAACACATCATCCTGTGATCAACTCCTTGATCACATTGTGCACATTATGATGATGTCCTACTGAGTGGGCCCAGAGATACCTCTCCGTCTACACTGAGTGACAAATCCCAGTCTCGATTCGTGCCAACCCAACAGACACTTTCGGAGATACCTGTAGTGTACCTTTATAGCCACCCAGTTACGTTGTGACGTTTGGCACACCCAAAGTATTCCTACGGTATCCGGGAGTTGCAAAATCTCATGGTCTAAGGAAATGATACTTGACATTAGAAAAGCTTTAGCATACGAACTACACGATCTTGTGCTATGCTTAGGATTGGGTCTTGTCCATCACATCATTCTCCTAATGATATGATCCCGTTATCAACGACATCCAATGTCCATGGTCAGGAAACCGTAACCATCTATTGATCAACAAGCTAGTCAACTAGAGGCTTACTAGGGACATGGTGTTGTCTATGTATCCACACATGTATCTGAGTTTCCTATCAATACAATTCTAGCATGGATAATAAACGATTATCATGAACAAGGAAATATAATAATAATCAATTTATTATTGCCTCTAGGGCATATTTCCAACACTTTGGTCTTCCTCATTCGGCTTTTATGACACTACAATTGTAAAAAGACAACTTTTTTACCTTTTGTATGTAGAAAAGAAGACACTCTTTCTGTGTATATGTAGAAAAGAAGATACTCTTTCTGTGTATGTAGAAAAGAAGACACTCTTTCTGTGTATTGGGCTTGATTTGGGATAGACCGTCGGTTGCTAACCAGCCATTGAGCCATAATGTAATATCAATACAGCAGAACAATCGGTCGTAAGCTATTTGCGTTAAGCAAGTCTTACTAGGATGATGAGTTGCAAAAATTGATACAAGTGATCTGTCAATGTCAAGCTGTGATTATATTTTGCCATGTCATATTCTTTCCTGGTCTCTTCACTAGTCAGACATGTGACTTTGTGCTGCAACATAAATTTTTTACTTTTGTCATCTACGAGTTATTAGAAGAACTTGAATTGCATTCTTAATTGTTTTCCTATTTCTGCCCTTGTAATGTAAACTATTTTTGCTTGTATTTGTAGATGAATGATGCTCTGACTACTGGAAACATCAGGACTACAGATGGATAGAAGAAGCTTTTATCAAAGTCTTCCCTTTCTGACACTTGAGAGAATTTCTCTGCAAGATAAATTTAAGTCTGTTCTTGATCATGCATCTGTATGTGGCTGCACTCAACTGAATATGGTTTGCTTGGTGTGATCTTTCCTAGAACAAGAAGCTTCATGAGCAAGTAGTAGGACTGGAGGGAAAGGCTAGAGCATTTCTTTTATGTACTATCAAGATATTAGTCCTTAATACTCTGTCTTGCTGGCCATGTACTAAAAATGGTGCTACCATGTCTCATCAAGATATGTATGCTTGTGATATGCTCAATCTGCGAAGGTCCAGTCAGATGTTTTGTTATGCTTCAAATGGTGGCTGAATCTGTGCCATAAGCCGTCCTTGAACAAAATGAATGGAGAGGGAGATGAAATACTTGAGGTGGTTGCTGCAAAAGTTCTATTTTATAACTAACTGCTAGTAGGGAGTTTTTCGTAAAATGTACATTAAGTGGCTAAGATTCTTCCACCAGAATCTATGCCATCCACCTACGATCCAATGGCTCATGGCTGTTTTTCTATTTTTGCACTGGTGGCCCTTCTTCTATTGTAGTCGTTCCCGTGTTATCATGGCACATATTTGCATCATAAACACATAATACCCACACTGATTCAAATTATTTCAAGGTTTTAGGTTTGTCTTGAGTCAACCGTTTTTATGTTTTATAGATCCATGAAAAATTCATGATAATGTCTACATTATATCAATTATATATGGTATAAAAACATATTTTATAATGATTATTTTTATGGGGAAATATATTATAATGATACTTGCACACAATGACGCAGCAACGGTGAAAATACCACATTCATGGCTGGTTGAAAGGGTAGAGGTGCAGCCGTGAGACCGGATAGTATCACCTTAAATTTGAAGTGTCCGTGGTGAGTGTGGAATGCTGGTTTTGGTTCATCTGCTGCAGCAATTTGTATCTCACGGTACCCCGAGCGCAAATCTAACTTGGTTCAGAATGTTGGGTAAATCTAATCTGGGTGGGAGGGTGATGAGAGGCTTCCGTGCGCCCAAAAAGGCTCTGCGACGTGCCTCGGACGCGCCCATCCGACTAAATCCCCACTTCACATCTAACTCTTTTTTTCTTTTTGCGTTCTCCACTGTGGGCAAGCGAGACCCATGTGCACAAATATGCGCGCGCACACACACGCACGAGGTTTTGTTTCAGATATGCTAAGTCTCATGCCTTTTTTAGGTCCGTTTTGGCTTTTGGGAGCATATGCTCCCTAATGAACAGTAAATTCAAAATAAATAGTAAATAAAATTTAAAAATTTTGAATTTTTTCTAGATGTTCTTATTAGTGTGACAAGAGTACTTGCCAATTTTCATGCGAAACAGGATGACGGTGATTCCTCAGTGAAAAAAACAAAAATAAGTGTAACATTTGTCGTTCGATTTTCTTTTTCCACATATTAAGATACATAAGCTTTCCTGCTAAAAATTTGCAGGTAGTGTTTTGGTGTGACAATGATTACATCTTTTTTTAAATAACATTTGGAAAAAAATCATGGGCGGGAGCATATGGTCCCAAGAGCCGAATTAGATTTCTGCTTTTTTTATGTTAAATCTTGTGTATAGCACTTACAGAGGGAGGGGAGAGGGGAGAAATTACCATGTTTGGTCCTTCAGATCTCTGGCGCACAATGATTTCATCCCACAACTCGAGAAACACTATAATACAATCCTTATAAACGCAAATACATAACAGTCTACGGTACCCTTATGGTCACCTCGACGGTAGAGCGCTTGATGGCGCTGCATGTCACTGCATTTTTGCGGAAATCCCCCTCCTTTTGCAGAAACAACGCAAGCTCCCCCGGTCCATGCGCCCTGCCTCATCTTCGGGCACATTTGTCATCCTCTCGCGTAGAGTAGTCAAATTGTCACAGCCTTATTCAGTACGACAGCCGCCTCCAGTCCACCACTCTGAGCCAACCGCCTCCCACGGCACCACTCATCTCCGCTCCGTCTCTTCCTCATCTCCCCCAAATCCCTGTCAGGACCCCGATTCCAATCCATCGATCTAGCCGGTAAAACCGCATATCACTTTGCGGCCTCACGCACGGTCTCCCACGGGTGTCGCCTTACCATGGCCCGGGACCGTTTGCGCCTTTTGGCTCACGTATATGATAGTGTCGCTAGCATCCATATGACAGAGAACCCGGGCCGACATGGCTAGTCGTGAACCCAAAGCGGCACAGACCTATGGAGACAGGCATACATGAATCACATCGAGCATGTTGGTCATCAGCGAGTGATTCCGGGCTGTAGCACTGGGCTAACAGGAGTCCGGGGAACCCGGGCTGTAGCAGGCTAGGCAGGACTCCGGACATCACCGCGTGACATTTCCCCGAAGGGACAGACATAGGAACGAAGTGAAACACATGCCGGCCAGTCAAGTGTCCTGAACAGTAGTGCTGGGCTAGCAGGACTCCGGTGAACCGGGCTGTAGCGGACTACTATGGCTCGAGGAACACTAGACTACATTTCCCATAAGAAAGGCTGCCAAGGATAAACAACTAGATTGTCGGATCCCACTCATACCAAGCATTTCAATCATACACACAATATGCCCGATATGAGTACATACAACATGGCATCACAACAAAACTCTACAACTCAAGTACTTTATTTAAAGGCTCCAGAGAGCCATACATAACATGTTCATACAGATAGGGGTCACATGACCCGACACTCAAGTCATACAATCATACAAGCACAAGCGGAAGCAACTAGTCTGAGTACAGACACTAGAAAGAAAGAAGGCTTCTCGAAGCCTGTCTATCTACATAGGGCCCTCCATGGCCAGGATCACCACCTGGGTGGCTAGTCACTCGTTGACATCAAGGTCTACATAAAACCCATCAGAGGGGGCGGTGTTGTCATCTGAAAACAATAAATAAGCAAACATGAGTACAAGGTACTCAGCAAGTCTTACATTAGAACCTAATATACATGCTCATTCTCAAGAAGGTGGTGGGGTTATTGCACCAAGCCAGCTTTGACTCTTGGCTAAGCTATCCTACGGAACTCCACTAGTAAAATAGTTTTCGCACACGAGTCCACTACTCACCAACACAATACTCCACCGGGGATCCTCTCTCGTCATCCTACCTGAGGGCCATCCTCGGTACTCACACTTATCTTGAGTCTTTTAGTAGTAACCATTAACTTGTCTATGAAGTGTATAGGCAACCAAGTAGTCCTTTACCGCGGACGCGGCTATTTGAATAGTTTTATACCCTGCAGGGGTGTACTTCGTCACACATGTTTCCACCACTTAGCGTCTGCACATGACATGTGCTCGGTAGACTTCAAGCGAAAACCGACGTGGGTGTAGACCACGACCTGACTAACCTCACAAGTCTCTAGTCCAGGTTTATCGCCTATTCAGGTTCCATCCGCAAGGAAATCCGGACGGGGTGTCCTCAACGGCCCCAAACGATGTGTACAGGGTCCCGAGACGCCAAACGGGCGCCCGGCATACCGGCCACAGTGTATCTACCGCATCATAGCCCACCCCTAGGGTCAGCGCTACGCACGGCCGCCAACACATAACCTACAAACACCAGAAACTAGTTGCAACTCCTGGACAGAGGGACGAGAGGGGTCAGTAAGTCGAGCGGGGTCATATTTCAGGGCCCAATGTGTGGTAGTAGCTGAATCTTAAATCACGCATACAGATCTCAGTTCTTATGGACGGTCCTCAATGAAACAACCCACCATGTACTCCTACATGGCCTCTCATCGATACCTTTACCAAAACATGTTCAACACATCCCTCACATTACCGACATAATCATATCACTCTAGCCCATCACCCAGATGAACCAGACCTGACACAACTCTAAGCATAGCAGGCATAGCAAGGTAGGAATCACATACATGGCTCAATCAACTCCTACACATGCTAGTGGGTTTCATCTAGTTACTGTGGCAATGACAGGTCATGCAGAGAATAAGGGTTCAACTACCGTAGCACACAGCAGTTTGAATCGCGTTGTCTTAATGCAGTAAATAAGAGCAGAAGCGAGAACATGGGTTTGTATCGGAATGATCAATGGGTTGCTTGCCTGTTGTAGTGGTAGTAGGGTACTGCCCTTCAGACGGATACTCGGGGTTATCCTCGGAGGCAGAACCTACCACGAAAATCACACCGAACATAATCAACACATGGCAATATGCAACAATATGATGCATGCTATGACATAGCAAGATGAAAGTGTCTTGGCCTAATGCAAGCTAAAACAGAAGGGGATGAACTCATTTGAATCAAAGATTCAAATATTAGCTCATTAAACAAGGCCTTATTAGTGCATTACCTTATTCTGCTTAAACAGCAAGGTTAGCTTGTTTTGTCATGCATGAAACCATTACAGATGGATAGATTGAATTTTTCTGATCATTTTTCATATATAAATCTTTGCATTTGGAGCTATGGTTGATTTTCTATGATTTTTAGAAGTTTTGACTATTTTCTGGAATTTCCTATTGAAGAATAAATCCAGTAATTGAATTAATGCGTCAGCACTGCAACACTGTGACGTCAGCGGGTCAAAGGCGCCATCCCAGGTCAAACCTGACTCATGGGCCCTCTCTGTCAGTGTCACAGCTAACTAACAAAGTTAGTCAGTGTTTAGTTAGTACTAAACTAGGTTAGTTAGGCCCTGGGCCCACATGTCAATGAGAGAGAGTTAGTTAACGAGGTCATTAACCTATAACAGAGTGTTTAGCTCTAATTAAAACTAATCTAATTTAGTTAGGAGCCGGCCCCACATATCAGTGTCTCAGGCGGGGTCAAACTCGGGTCAAACCCCTGGTCAGCATGGTCAATCCCACCAGCGTTGACTCGCCGGCGAGGCCGAGATGGCGGAGAGCGTCGGAAACGCTGCTCCGGCCATGGTTCGATGCGCGGGTGGGTGCTACGGGTAGCTGGCGGTGTGGCACATCCAACGGTGGTGTTGGTTGGCGCTGGGGTGGCCGGGAACAACGACGGCGTCGAGCCGGGCGGTGGCCGGAGCTCGGTCGTTGGTGGTTTTGCTGCTGCAGCGAGCTAGCAGGGAAAAAGACGCACTAGCGAGGCGCTACGAGGTGCGGTGAGTGCATTAAGCACCCGCGCCTGACCAAATGGTCACCGGAGTGATGCCGGCGTCGAGCTCGCGCGGCGGCGTGCTACGGTGAGCAAGGGAGCGGTGTCTACGGCGATCAAACGAAGCAGAGAAGAGGGGGGTTCGGTAGAGGAGCTCACGGCGGTTGCAGAACGCATCTCAGCGGGCTCGGGGGAGGTCGGACAACGTCGAGGCGTTACCGGCGATCTCAGCGGACCGAGGAAGAAGAAGGCGTCGGGGTCGGTGCTTGGAGACGTCCGGCGTCGCGTGAGTCGTCGAGGAGGCGTAGACGATGGAGGCGGATCTCACGGGCACGTCAGGGAGGCGAGGGGGTGGCTCTGGTGACGACTACGGTGAACGACGGCGAGGTTGGCGCTCGGCCATCGCGGGAGAGGGTGAGAGAGACGAGGGGGAGAGAGGGGAGGAGTGCAGGGAGGTGTTGGGCGCCTTCGTGGCGCTCGGATGGGGACGCGGAGGCAGCAGGAGGTGGAAGCAGGAGGTGGTCGCGGGTGCGCGCGTCGGTGACACGCCTCTGCCTACTGGCAGAGGTGGGTGACGACTGGCACAAGCCAGGTGGGCTGGGCAAGCACAGGTGAGGCCCAGGTGGGTTTCTCTCTCTCTTTTTTTTCTTATTTGTTTTCTTTTTCTATTTTTCTGCAACTGTTGGGCTTTATTAAAAATACCTAGACATCTTTGAAAATCCTGAAAATAATCAGGGGCTCTGTTTAGATTATTCCCGACAGCCCACACTTATTTCCAGAATTATTTGAGCATTTAAATTATTTTATAGCATTTAAATGCCCAAATTCAAATACTTATGATTTAATTCAAAGAATCCAGAATGTCCTAGAAAAGAGTGCACCATTTTTGCCAGGGGTTTTAGCCCAATCCAGAAATGGTGAACATTTTGTGAAGGGAATTTTGGGTTCATTGAAAATAATTTTAGTAAACCCTAGTTGTTTCCAGGGGGGTGCTGGGGGTTCTGTCTTGCCCATTTCAAATTTAAGAGGAATTTAAACATGATGCACACTCTAATGCTTGAACTAGCTAGGGTGTGACAACTCACCCCCACTCAAAAGAATCTTGTCCCGAGATTTAGGATCCTCCGGAAAGAAGGTGGGGTACTCGAGTCGAAGATGATCCTCCCTTTCCCAAGTGGCTTCTTTCTCGGAATGGTGTGACCATTGAACCTTGAGAAACTTGATATTATGACGTCGAGTGGTACGCTCGGCTTGATCAAGGATACGAACGGGATATTCTCGATATGAGAGGTTATCTTGTAGATCAAGCGTTTCGTGGTCCACTCCATGGATAGGATCCGTGAAGCAACGCCTGAGTTTGAGAAACGTGGAAGACATCGTGAACTTTGGAAAGATGCGAAGGTAGTTCCAATTGGTAAGCAACTTCTCCTCGTTTGGCAAGAATGCGAAAGGGTCCAATGTAACGAGGAGCCAATTTGCCTTTGATACCGAAATGATGGGTTCCCTTTAATGGAGTAACCCGAAGGTAGGCCTTCTCGCTGACTTCATAAGTCATAGGCTTATGTTTACGATCATATTGACTCTTTTGACGAGATTGGGTTGTTTTCAATTTCTCACGAATAACGCGAACCTGCTCTTCTGCTTCCTGAATCATATCCGGGCCAAAGAGTTGTCTTTCCCCGGTTTCTGACCAGTTAAGAGGCGTTCGACATTTTCGTCCATAGAGAACTTCGAAAGGAGCCTTGCCCAAGCTAGCTTGATAACTATTGTTGTAAGCAAACTCCGCGAATGGAAGGCATTTCTCCCAACCCATTCCGAACGAGATGACAGAGGCTCGGAGCATATCTTCCAGAATTTGATTGACTCGTTCTACTTGACCACTTGATTGAGGATGGAAGGCGGTGCTAAAAGAGAGACGAGTTCCCATAGCATTTTGGAAACTTTCCCAAAATCGAGAGGTGAAGAGACTCCCACGGTCTGAGTTAATTTCCAATGGAACACCATGAAGAGACACTATTCGGGAGATGTATAAATCGGCTAGCTGGCTAGCGGTGATACTCTCACGAACAGGTAGAAAGTGGGCTACTTTGGAAAGACGGTCGATCACGACGAAGATGGCATTATTCCCTCTCTTGGTCCTGGGAAACCCAGTGATGAAATCCATACTGATTTTATCCCATTTCCACTCAGGAATAGCCAAAGGTTGAAGGGTGCCAGCAGGCCGTTGATGCTCTGCTTTAACACGACGACAAACGTCGCAATTAGCAATGTATTGAGCGATTTCTCTTTCATCCTAGTCCACCAAAACCTCTGGCGTAGGTCTTGATACATTTTAGTACTACCGGGATGAATGGTGAGAGGGGATTCATGAGCTTCCTTAAGGATCAACTGGCGTAGATGTTGTTTCTTGGGAACCACCAAACGGTTCTCGAAGAAGACAGCACCCCGCTTATCCATGGAAAAACATTTAGCAACTCCGCTAGCAATGTTTTCCTTAATCCGGGATATGCCCTTATCACGCTTCTGGGCAGCTATGATTTGATCCATAAGGGTAGGTTTCGCCACCAGGGTGGATAGAAATCCTCGAGGAACAATGTGAAGATTAAGCTTACGAAATTCCTCATGGAGAAGTGGTTGACTTTGTTGTAACATCAGGTTGTTACAATAGGACTTACGACTTAGTGCATCAGCCATGACATTGGCTTTGCCCGGGGTGTAAGTTATTCCTAAGTCGTAATCCGAGATCAACTCGACCCAACGTCTTTGCCTGAGATTCAAATCTGGTTGGGTGAAGATATATTTCAAACTTTGGTGATCGGTGAAGATCTCGCAACGATTACCGAGGAGGTAATGTCGCCAAGTTTTAAGTGCATGGACTACAGCTGCAAGCTCTAGATCATGTGTGGGATAATTTTCCTCATGTGGGTGTAATTGCCGTGAAGCATAGGCAATTACCTGACGATCTTGCATGAGTATGCAACCTAGTCCTTGTCGCGAGGCGTCGCAATAGATAATAAAGTCCTTGGAGAAATCTGGTGGTACCAGTACGGGAGCAGATGTCAGGCGTCTTTTCAGTTCCTGAAAGCTGAACTCGCACTGTGGAGTCCACTCGAACTTTTTATCTTTCTTGAGGAGTTCAGTTAGAGGTTTAGCAACCTTGGAGAAATTCTCGACGAAGCGGCGGCAATAGCTCGCTAAGCCAAGGAAGCTCCGAACTTGCTTGACCGTCTCAGGTGGAGTCCAATCAAGGATGGCTTGAACTCGCTCGGGATTGATAGCAATACCCTTGCCAGAGATTACATGGCCTAGATAGGTCACTTCTGGCAACCAAAATTCACACTTGGAGAATTTGGCATAAAGGCGATGCCCTCGAAGTTTCATCAATACCAGCCTTAGATGTTCGGCATGTTCCTCTTCATTCTTGGAGTAGATGAGTATGTCATCGAGGTATACTATGACGAATTTATCCAAATACTCCATGAAGACCGAGTTCATTAACCGGGAGAAGGTAGCTGGGGCATTGGTTAAACCGAAGGACATAACGGTGTACTCGTATTGGCCATAACGAGTAACAAAGGCCGTTTTGGGAATGTCCCCATTTCTGATTTTGATCTGATGGTAGCCTAACCTCAAATCCATCTTGGAAAAGACTGAGGATCCAGCGAGCTGATCATACAGATCGTTGATCCTGGGAAGCGGATACTTGTTCTTGATGGTGACCAAGTTGACAGGTCGGTAATCTACAACCATTCGATCCGTTCCATCCTTCTTCTTGACGAAGAGGACGGGGCAAGCCCAAGGAGAGGAACTAGGATGGATGAAACCCTTTTTCAAGGACTCATCGAGTTGGTTCTTAAGCTCGGCTAGTTCTAAGGGTGCCATCTTGTAGGGTCTTCTAGAAATTGGAACGGTTCCTGGAACAAGGTCTATCACAAACTCGACATCCCTGTCAGGTGGAACACCTGGCAGTTCTTCTGGAAAGACATCCGGAAAGTCTCGGACTACCGGAACATCCTCAAGGTCTGGAAGGGGGTTGGCATTTAGGGAGTAAAGTTGGCGCTTGGCCACTCGAGTTAAGACATTGACTGTCTTGCCCGATGGGTGAGTAAGTTGAACGGTTCTAGTGGCACAATCAATCTTAGCATAATGAGCTGACATCCAGTCCATACCCAAGATGATGTTTATGTCCGAGGACTTGAGAGCTATTAAGGATGCAAGGAAGACAAGTCTATCGACAAGAATTTCGTTCCCATGGCTTACTCTAGAAGTTTGCCATTTGGAACCCGGAGTTTGAATTACCATGGAAGTGGGCATGTCACAGAATGTCGTGTTATGCAATCGAGCATAGTTCTCGGATATGAATGAATGAGATGCTCCAGTATCGAAAAGAACAGATGCCGGATGGCAGTTAACAAGGAGCGTACCAAGGACGACGTTAGGATCCTCATGAGCCTCCTCGGCTGAAACATAGTTGACATGGCCACGGGCAGTGGTGGCCGGCTTGGCGTAGAATGTCTTTCCCGCGGGCTTACCACGGCCAACGGACTTTCCAGTTTGATTGGGGTTGTTGTTCTGGGGACACTCTCGGCTATAGTGACCCGGCTCTCCACACTTGAAACATGTCACCACATTGGGGCGTGGAGCAGCATTAGCAGCGGGGCCACCATAGGGCTTGGGCGGTGCAAACTACTGGTTGGGACGAGGCGCCTCAAAGGATGGCCTCGGGATGAACCTGGGTGGCAGTGCCGTGCTTGGGATCCACACCCGGCGCTTCTGAGCTCCAGAGCCGGATGAAGAGCCAAAATCACGGGAGTGCTTGCGTGAAGCGTCATAATCAGTCTGGCCTGTCTCAGCACTGATGGCTTTATTGACCAATTTCTGGAAGGAGGTGCACTCGTGCAGATGAAGATCGCGACGAAGCTCAGGGCTAAGTCCCTTGCGGAACCTTGCCTGCTTCTTAGCGTCAGTAGATACCTCTTTGGGAGCATAACGTGCCAGATTCCCAAATTCACGACTATATGCATCCACAGTCAGTCTTCCTTGGGTGAAATTGCAGAACTCCTCCCTCTTGCGATCCATGAGACCTTCCGGAATGTGATGCTCATGGAAAGCTTCACTGAATTCAGCCCAAGTAGTGATTTGGCCGACCGGGCGCATAGCTTCAAAGTTTTCCCACGAGAGGCTAGCAGCGCCTTCGAGATGGTAGGCAGCGTAGGTAACCTTGTCGGCTTCAGCTACGTTGGCAGAACGTAGCTTGTGGGTGATGCTGCGAAGCCAGTCATCCGCGTCGAGGGGCTCGACGGAATGGTTAAACTTTGGTGGGTACAGCTTGATAAAGTCATTGATTAACACCAAGTCATTTCGCTGATGGCGTGCAGTGTTCTGCTCAATCCGCTCCAGCAGGCGGTTAGTCTCACGCTTGTTTCTTTCTGCCTCCAGTATTACTTCGGCCAGAGAAGGCGGGTGAGGCAGATTTTCACCCCTAGCTGCACTGGCTTCCCCCTGCTCCGAGGCAGCAGGGTTGCTGCGGGTGTTGACCATCCTAGGGAAAAACAAGACAACGGTTTAGATAAGGATTGCTCAAACTTAGCAAGGAAGTGCAGAATGTAATGGATAACACGGAATGCAGAGATGTTCATCCGTATGTCATGGTAATATAAAACTGCCATATATATACCAACGGTCATGCACATCATACATAGTTTAGTACAAGCCCAGGCTACAGTACAACTATGATGAAAGACGTTACATCTCATCGGAGGCATTCCAAGCTCCTATACATTATTTGTCTACACCTCCGGAATTGATTACACACAAAGTCATATTCCACAAGTCACGCAGGACAGTGAAGATACAACTATTACAATACTAGTGGTACTACTACTAACTCAGACAGCTCCGTAGTAGTCCTCATAGAAGTCACCTCCATAGCCTGGAAGTTCAATGTGATCATCCGGGAACAGACGGTCCTGAGGAGCTTGTGGACCAAAGGGGCTAGGATGAGGTCTTGGACCAACAAACGGTGGCCTGCGGGGACCACGGGGTGGGGTGATGCCTCCCACATCACGCCAATCCACCATGTCTGGCAGAGCAGATCTCACAGGATACAGATCCCTTGTATCCATACATCCAGCTTGCACCGCAGGTGCAAACCGAGTCAATGTGGCCCAATGATCAGCACGGGTATTGAAAAGCTCCAACCTCAAGGCCCGATTCTCTCGGTCCTTATCTTCGAGCATCTCGGCAGTGGTACGAGTTAATGAGTCCTCCTGAGTGGAGTCAGCATAGATAGCCTGAAGATACCCTTGCGCTCCCGGAAGTGAAGCTGGCATGTAACGGAAGTCGGTGTTCCGAAGCAGGCCAGTCCGGACTCGCATGATGGTCATCATGGAATAGGCAGCATCCTGCACAGCCATCTCAACAGTAACCCCGAGTCCATAGGAACAGTGAAGGGGCTCGGTAGATCCAGGATAAGAAGGAAATATCCTGACGGTGCAGAAATATTGGCTTTGATTAAAGTCTCGGAACTGCTCTTCGACAGTGTATTCGGGATACCAACGGTAACCCGTCTCGATCATTACCCGGACTAACATAGCAGTATGACCGGGCACGTCGAGGCACCGGGTCAGGCGAACCACTTGGTTTTGAGCACGGTTGGCCATCTGAAAGCACAACCACAATGCAAAGACATTAGAATTTCTAGGGAAAATTGGACAGCATAACAGCTGTAAATGCTCAGAAAAGATTTGAGACATCCACAACAGTTTGCAATACCACTCAACAACATCATATCAAGGTTCTGATTCAATTAGCAACATACTAAAAATAGTAGAAACTGAACTGGGCTGGTAACAACAATCCTATAAGCTACTACGGATTAGTAACACGTGAACCTGATAGAAGAAGAGAGCCTAGTCCTTAACCCACGTTGAATGAGAAGAGAATGACTCAGATCAGAGGGCATAAGGTAAAGGAGTAAAAGAGCCTTACGTTCCCTCCCACAATCAATTCCCCTACATATAACTAAAGCATTTCTAGACTCGACATCGACCAGTTTGGCTCAACGAACCTACAGGCAGTCCGGCTCTGATGCCAACGCTGTCAGGACCCCGATTCCAAGCCACATCGATCTAGCCGGTAACACCTCATATCACTTTGCGGCCTCACGCACGGTATCCCACGGGTGTCGCCTTACCATGGCCCGGGACCGTTTGCGCCTTTTGGCTCACGTATATGATAGTGTCGCTAGCATCCATATGACAGAGAACCCGGGCCGACATGGCTAGTCGTGAACCCAAAGCGGCACAGACCTATGGAGACAGGCATACATGAATCACATCGAGCATGTCGGTCATCAGCGAGTGATTCCGGGCTGTAGCACTGGGCTAACAGGACTCCGGGGAACCCGGGCTGTAGCAGGCTAGGCAGGACTCCGGAAGTCACCGCGTGACATTTCCCCGAAGGGACAGACATAGGAACGACGTGAAACACATGCCGGCCAGTCAAGTGTCCTGAGCAGTAGTGCTGGGCTAGCAGGACTCCGGTGAACCGGGCTGTAGCGGACTACTATGGCTCGAGGAACACTAGACTACATTTCCCCATAAGAAAGGCTGCCAAGGATAAACAACTAGATTGTCGGATCCCACTCATACCAAGCATTTCAATCATACACACAATATGCCCGATATGAGTACATACAACATGGCATCACAACAAAACTCTACAACTCAAGTACTTTATTTAAAGGCTCCAGAGAGCCATACATAACATGTTCATACAGATAGGGGTCACATGACCCGACACTCAAGTCATACAATCATACAAGCACAAGCGGAAGCAACTAGTCTGAGTACAGACACTAGAAAGAAAGAAGGCTTCTCGAAGCCTGTCTATCTACATAGGGCCCTCCATGGCCAGGATCACCACCTGGGTGGCTAGTCACTCGTCGACATCAAGGTCTACATAAAACCCATCGGAGGGGGCGGTGTTGTCGTCTGAAAACAATAAATAAGCAAACATGAGTACAAGGTACTCAACAAGTCTTACATCAGAACCTACTATACATGCTCATTCTCAAGAAGGTGGTGGGGTTATTGCAGCAAGCCAGCTTTGACTCTTGGCTAAGCTATCCTACGGAACTCCACTAGTAAAATAGTTTTCGCACACGAGTCCACTACTCACCAACACAATACTCCACCGGGGATCCTCCCTCGTCATCCTACGAGAGGGCCATCCTCGGTACTCACACTTATCTTGAGTCTTTTAGTAGTATCCATTAACTTGTCTATGAACTGTATAGGCAACCAAGTAGTCCTTTACCGCGGACGCGGCTATTCGAATAGTTTTATACCCTGCAGGGGTGTACTTCGTCACACATGTTTCCACCACTTAGCGTCTGCACACGACATGTGCTCGGCAGACTTCAAGCGAAAACCGACGTGGGTGTAGACCACGACCTGACTAACCTCACAAGTCTCTAGTCCAGGTTTATCGCCTATTCAGGTTCCATCCGCAAGGAAATCCGGCCGGGGTGTCCTCAACGGCCCCAAACGATGTGTACAGGGTCCCGAGACGCCAAACGGGCGCCCGGCATACCCGGCCACAGTGTATCTACCGCATCATAGCCCACCCCTAGGGTCAGCGCTACGCACGGCCGCCAACACATAACCTACAAACACCAGAAACTAGTTGCAACTCCTGGACAGAGGACGAGAGGGTCAGTAAGTCGAGCGGGGTCATATTTCAGGGCCCAATGTGTGGTAGTAGCTGAATCTTAAATCACGCATACAGATCTCAGTTCTTATGGACGGTCTCAATGAAACAACCCACCATGTACTCCTACATGGCCTCTCATCGATACCTTTACCAAAACATGTTCAACACATCCCTCACATTACCGACATAATCATATCACTCTAGCCCATCACCCAGATGAACCAGACCTGACACAACTCTAAGCATAGCAGGCATAGCAAGGTAGGAATCACATACATGGCTCAATCAACTCCTACACATGCTAGTGGGTTTCATCTAGTTACTGTGGCAATGACAGGTCATGCAGAGGATAAGGGTTCAACTACCGTAGCACACAGCAGTTTGAATCGCGTTGTCTTAATGCAGTAAACAAGAGCAGAAGCGAGAACATGGGTTTGTATCGGAATGATCAATGGGTTGCTTGCCTGTTGTAGTGGTAGTAGGGTACTGCCCTTCAGACGGATACTCGGGGTTATCCTCGGAGGCAGAACCTACCACGAAAATCACACCGAACATAATCAACACATGGCAATATGCAACAATATGATGCATGCTATGACATGGCAAGATGAAAGTGTCTTGGCCTAATGCAAGCTAAAACAGAAGGGGATGAACTCATTTGAATCAAAGATTCAAATATTAGCTCATTAAACATGGCCTTATTAGTGCATTACCTTATTCTGCTTAAACAGCAAGGTTAACTTGTTTTGTCATGCATGAAACCATTACAGATGGATAGATTGAATTTTTCTGATCATTTTTCAGATATAAATCCTTGCATTTGGAGCTATGGTTGATTTTCTATGATTTTTAGAAGTTTTGACTATTCTCTGGAATTTCCTATTAAAGAATAAATCCAGTAATTGAATTAATGCGTCAGCACTACGTCACTATGACGTCAGCGGGTCAAAGGCGCCAGCCCAGGTCAAACCTGACTGGTGGGCCCTCTCTGTCAGTGTCGCAGCTAACTAACAGAGTTAGTTAGTGTTTAGTTAGTACTAAACTAGGTTAGTTAGGCCCTGGGCCCACATGTCAATGAGAGAGAGTTAGTTAACGAGGTCATTAACCTCTAACAGAGTGTTTAGATCTAATTAAAACTAATCTAATTTAGTTAGGAGCCGGCCCCACATATCAGTGTCTCAGGCGGGGTCAAACTGGGGTCAAACCCCTGGTCAGCACGGTCAATCCCACCGGCGTTGAGTCGCCGGCGAGGCCGAGACGGCAGAGAGCGTCGGAAATGCTGCTCCGGCCACGGTTCGATGCGTGGGTAGGTGCTACGGGTAGCTCGCGGTGTGGCGCATCCAACGGTGGCGTTGGTTGGTGCTTGGGTGGCCGGGAACGATGACGGCGTCGAGCCCGGCGGCCGGAGCTCGGCCGTTGGTGGTTTTGCTGCTGCAGCGAGCTAGCGGGGAAACGGACGCACTAGCGAGGCGCTATGAGGTGCGGTGAGTGCGTTAAGCACCCGCACTTGACCAAAATGGTCATCAGAGTGACGCTGACGGCGTGCTACGGTGAGCAAGGGGGCGGCGTCTACGACGAGAAAACAAAGCAGAGAAGAGGGGGGTTCGGTAGAGGAGCTCACGGCGGTTGCAGAACGCGTCTCAGCGGGCTCGGCGGAGGTCGAACGACGTCGAGGCGTTGTCGGTGATCTCAGCGGACCGAGGAAGAAGAAGGCGTCGGGGTCGGTGCTTGGAGGCGTCCGGGGTCGCGTGAGTCGTCGAGGAGGCGTAGACGATGGAGGCGGATCTCACGGGCACGTCAGGGAGGCGAGGGGGTGGCTCTGGTGACGACTACGGCGAACGGCGGCGAGGTTGGTGCTCGGCCATCACGGGAGAGGGTGAGAGAGACGAGGGGGAGAGAGGGGAGGAGTGCAGGGAGGTGCTGGGCGCCTTCGTGATGCTCGGATGGGGACGAGGAGGCAGTAGGAGGTGGAAGCAGGAGGTGGCCACGGGTGCGCGCGCCGGCGACACGCCTCTGCCTACTGGCAGAGGTGGGTGACGGCTGGCACAAGCCAGGTGGGCTGGGCCAGCACAGGTGACGCCCAGGTGGGTTTCTCTCTCTCTCTCTTTTTTCTTATTTGTTTTCTTTTTCTATTTTTCTGCAACTGTTGGGCTTTATTAAAAATACCTAGACATCTTTGAAAATCCTGAAAATAATCAGGGGCTCTGTTTAGATTATTCCCAACAGCCCACACTTATTTCCAGAATTATTTGAGCATTTAAATTATTTTATAGCATTTAAATGCCCAAAGTCAAATACTTATGATTTAATTCAAAGAATCCAGAATGTCCTAGAAAAGAGTGCACCATTTTTGCCAGGGGTTTTAGCCCAATCCAGAAATGGTGAACATTTTGTGAAGGGCATTTTGGGTTCATTGAAAATAATTTTAGTAAACCCTAGTTGTTTCCAGGGGGTGCTGGGGGTTCTGTCTTCCCCATTTCAAATTTAAGAGGAATTTAAACATGATGCACACTCTAATGCTTAACTAGCTAGGGTGTAACAATCCCTTAGCCAAGCTCGCCCAAATCCCTAACCATAATCACCCTCGCCAATCGGTCTCCATCCATCGCTAGCCAATATCGAATCCACAATGGAGATCACTCATCCGTTGGCGCAACTCCTCGTTCAGGTGGCTGCCGGCGATGCGGAGAAGCTCTCCCGACTGCGCAAGATACGGTCGTAGTTCCCTTGACCTCGTGATAATCTACAAGGAGGCGGTCGGCATCATTGTTTGTCTTATAGAGAAAGAGGTCAGGAATCACTGGAACGAGAAAGAGGTCGGGCTAGCACAAGGATGACAGACTCGCCTTGAGCTCGACAACATATATCGTGTGGCAAAAAGAATGGAAGTGTGATGTACAGGTTCTCTAACCAGCTTCATACTCTGCTTGGTGTTTGGCATGTCTTGCTAGAGGCCGCTACCAACCGTGCAGTTCGGAGTTGATCCGAACTTCAACCAAGCCGCCTTGAACCTAAGAGGGAAGAAACCTACGAGGTCGGATCCGAGGACACTGGTCGGATGTGATCCGAACTGTATTCGGATTGTGGCCGAGTAGACTTATGGGCTCTAGGGTCCGCGCGAGGCCCAAGTGTTGAGCCCGCGATGGACGCCTATATATAGTGAAGGTGCCGCACACTCACGGGCTGACCGCTTCGGCGCTATCACTAGGGTTTGCATGTGTTGCGAATAGACACCTCCACTCGCCGCCGGTTGTGTGATCGTACCTAGCAGTCCGTCGCACGACGTTCCTCTTGCACGCGCGGATACAGTTAGAGGCGGTGCACTTGCGCCGCTCCAGCGAACCTGTACGTGGGAACCGACCACCGGTTGTACGAGGGAGATCGGACGAGGAGGAGACGATCCACGTGGACGCACTGCCCCAACTCTTCTTCCGCTGCAGGGCACTGCGCGTCTAGTGGTAACGAACTATGATCCATCTCCCGTAGCATGTTCTTGGTTGTTCTGCGTGTAGGAAATTTTAATTTGCAGTCGACGCACCCTACTGTAGATCCCAACAGTGGTATCAGAGCCTCTGCTATAGGATTTGGATTCAGATCGTATGCATATTAGATATGTGGAGGCAATAGATGATATATGTTGTCATTGATAAGATTGGCTGTGTGCACGGTTGATGAGATCAACTGCACATGGGGATCGATGTGGCTATGTTTTTTGTTGATTGGGATCGATGAGGTCGTGACACGATCTACCCCTACCGGTCAGTTATCCGCCATCGAGGTTGACAGTGAAACGTAAATCCGAACCGGATTCGCGATGATCGATGAGATTGGTCAGATCAGAGAATTCGGCATGATTGGAGTTCAGATGTGATCTGTAATTTCCGAAAACGTCAGGCGCTGTCGTGTGCGTAGCGCCTTGTATTTCATACACGATCACTCAAACCGGTAGAATACAATTCTAGGCATAACTTTATTTTGCAGGGTTTGAAGTGAATAGTATGGCTCATGTGTATGTGATGCATGTGTGTAAATTATACATGGCCTGCGTGTCATGTTTGGCAGCCGGCAGGAGCCAAAGTGTTGTCATTATATTGTATAACGACCTGTGTGCGACTTGTGACTCTATGTAAAATTCATTACTAGTTGTAGTAGTTGGATAATAGAGATCAGATTGGTGGCTTCGCACATCAAGATGGTCATCGGAGTTGGAGCCGACCTGAAAGATGGAGTTTCTAGATGGTCATCGGAGTTGGAGCCGACCTGAAAGAACATCCATGAAGGAGCCATACTATTTCACAATATGTGTTTATTTGTGATTGTTATGCTTCCTTGTTTTCTATGCATGTTAGAATGGTAGAAAGATCCCTCATGAATATCAAGCGAATTGCCATCCCCGATGTTGCACCTTCGCACATCAAGTACGTCTAGTAGTGGGCTCATAAAATTGGGGTGCTGCTAGGTGTCCTTGAACTGAAGGGTTCGTGTCGGACACGGACATGCACTGCATTAGGTTGACTTGACAAGGCTGTTGGAAATATGCCCTAGAGGCAATAATAAAAGCATTATTATTATATTTCCTTGTTCATGATAATTGTCTTTATTCATGCTATAATTGTGTTATCCAGAAATCGTAATACATATGTGAATAATAGACACCAACATGTCCCTAGTAAGCCTCTAGTTGACTAGCTCGTTGATCAACAGATAGTCATGGTTTCCTGACTATGGACATTGGATGTCATTGATAACGAGATCACATCTTTAGGAGAATGATGTGATGGACAAGACCCAATCCTAAACATAGCACAAGGTCGTATAGTTCGTTTGCTAGAGTTTTCCAATGTCAAGTATCTATTCCTTAGACCATGAGATCGTGTAACTCCCGGATACCGTAGGAGTTCTTTGGGTGTACCAAACGTCACAACGTAACTGGGTGACTATAAAGGTATACTACGGGTATCTCCGAAAGTGTCTGTTGGGTTGACACGGATCAAGACTGGGATTTGTCACTCCGTATGACGGAGAGGTATCACTGGGCCCACTCGGTAATGCATCATCATAATGAGCTCAAAGTGACCAAGTGTCTGGTCACGGGATCATGCATTCCTGTACGAGTAAAGTGACTTGCCGGTAACGAGATTGAACGAGGTATTGCGATACCGACGATCGAATCTCGGGCAAGTAGCATACCGATTGACAAAGGGAATTGTATACGGGGTTGCTTGAATCCTTGACATCGTGGTTCATCTGATGAGATCATCGAGGAGCATGTGGGAGCCGACATGGGTATCCAGATCCCGCTGTTGGTTATTGGCCGGAGAGCGATCTCGGTCATGTCTACATGTCTCCCGAACCCGTAGGGTCTACACACTTAAGGTTCGGTGACGCTAGGGTTGTAGGGATATGTATATGCAGTAACCCAAATGTTGTTCGGAGTCCCGGATGAGATCCCGAATGTCACGAGGAGTTCCGGAATGGTCCGGAGGTAAAGAATTATATATAGGAAGTGCTATTTCGGGCATCGGGACAAGTTTCGGGGTCACCGGTATTGTACCGGGACCACCAGAAGGGTCCCGGGGGTCCACCGGGTGGGGCCACCTGCCCCGGGGGGCCACATGGGCTGTAGGGGGTGCGCCTTGGCCTATATGGGCCAAGGGCACCAGCCCTAAGAGGCCCATGCGCCTAGGGTTCAAGGAAGGGAAGAGTCCCAAAAGGGGAAGGCACCTCCTAGGTGCCTTGGGGAGGAGGGATTCCTCCCTTGGCCGCACCCCCCCTAGGAGATTGGATCTCCTAGGGCCGGCGCCCCCCCCTTGGACTCCCTATATATAGTGGGGAAAGGAGGGCCTCTCATACGACATCTTTGGTGCCTCCCTCTCCCTCTCCAACACATCCTCCTCCTCCATAGTGCTTGGTGAAGCCCTGTCGGAGTACTGCAGCTCCACCACCACCACGCCGTCGTGCTGCTGCTGGAGCCATCTTCCTCAACCTCTCCTTCCCCCTTGCTGGATCAAGAAGAAGGAGACATTACGCTGACCGTGCATGTGTTGAACACGGAGGTGCCGTCGGTTCGGCGCTAGGATCTCCAGTGATTTGGATCACGTCGAGTACGCCTTCCTCATCCCCGTTCTTTGAACGCTTCCGCGCATGATCTACAAAGGTATGTAGATGCAATCCAATCACTCGTTGCTAGATGAACACCTAGATGGATCTTGGTGAAACCATAGGAAAATTTTTGTTTTCTGCAACGTTCCCCAACAGTGGCATCATGAGCTAGGTCTATGCGTAGTTCTCTTGCACGAGTAGAACACAATTTGTTGTGGGCGTTGATGTTGTCAACTTTCTTGCCGCTACTAGTCTTATCTTGCTTCAACAGTATTGTGGGATGAAGCGGCCCGGACCAACCTTACACGTACGCTTACGTGAGACAGGTTCCACCGACTGACATGCACAAGTTGCATAAGGTGGCTGGCGGGTGTCTGTCTCTCCTACTTTAGTTGGAGCGGATTCGATGAAAAGGGTCCTTATGAAGGGTAAATAGAAGTTGACAAATCATGTTGTGGCTTTCACGTAGGTAAGAAAATGTTCTTGCTAGAACCCTACTTCAGCCACGTAAAACTTGCAACAACAATTAGAGGACGTCTAACTTGTTTTTGCAGCAAGTGCTTTGTGATATGATATGGCCAAAGTTGTGATGAATGATGAATGATATATATGTGATGTATGAGATGTTCATGCTATTGTAATAGGAATCACGACTTGCATGTCGATGAGTATGACAACCGGCAGGAGCCATAAGAGTTGTCTTTATTTTTTGTATGACCTGCGTGTCATTGAGAAACGCCATGTAAATTACTTTACTTTATTGCTAAACGCGTTAGCCATAGTAGTAGAAGTAATAGTTGGCGAGCAACTTCATGGAGACACAATGATGGAGATCATGGTGTCATGCCGGTGACAAGATGATCATGGAGCCCCAAGATGGAGATCAAAGGAGCTATGTGATATTGGCCATATCATGTCACTATTATTACTTGATTGCATGTGATGTTTATCATGTTTTTGCATCTTGTTTACTTAGAACGACGGTAGTAAATAAGATGATCCCTCATAATAATTTCAAGAAAGTGTTCCCCCTAACTATGCACCGTTGCGACAGTTTGTTGTTTCGAAGCACCACGTGATGATCGGGTGTGATAGATTCTAACGTTCACATACAACGGGTGTAAGACAGATTTACACATGCAAAACACTTAGGTTGACTTGACGAGCCTAGCATGTACAAACATGGCCTCGGAACACAGAAGACTGAAAGGTCGAGCATGAGTCGTATAGAAGATACGATCAACATGAAGATGTTCACCGACGTTGACTAGTCCGTCTCACATGATGATCAGACACGGCCTAGTTAACTCGGATCATGTTATACTTAGATGACTGGAGGGATGTCTATCTAAGTGGGAGTTCATTGAATAATTTGATTAGATGAACTTTATTATCATGAACTTAGTCTAAATTTTTTACAATATGTCTTGTAGATCAAATGGCCAACGCAGTCCTCAACTTCAACGCATTCCTAGAGAAAACCAAGCTGAAAGACGATGGCAGCAACTACACGGACTGGGTCCGGAACCTGAGGATCATCCTCATAGCTGCCAAGAAAGATTATGTCCTACAAGCACCGCTAGGTGATGCACCTCTTCTCCCTGCAGAACAAGACGTTATGAATGCTTGGCAGGCACGTACCGATGACTACTCCCTCGTTCAGTGTGGCATGCTTTACAGCTTAGAGCCGGGGCTCCAAAAGCGTTTTGAGAGACACGGAGCATATGAGATGTTCGAAGAGCTGAAAATGGTTTCCCAAGCTCATGCCCGGGTCGAGAGATATGAAGTCTCCGACAAATTCTTTAGCTGTAAGATGGAGGAAAATAGTTCTGTCAGTGAGCACATACTCACAATGTTTGGGTTACATTACCGCTTGACTCAGCTGGGAGTTAATCTCCCGGATGACGCGATCATTGAGAGAATCCTCCAGTCGCTTCCACCGAGCTACAAGAGCTTTGTGATGAACTTCAATATGCAGGGGATGGAAAAGACCATTCCTGAAGTATTTGCAATGCTGAAATCAGCAGAGGTAGAAGTCAAAAAGGAACATCAAGTGTTGATGGTGAATAAAACCACTAAGTTCAAGAAAGGCAAGGGTAAGAAAACCTTCAAGAAAGACGGTAAGGGAGTTGCCGCGCCCAGCAAGCAAGCTGCCAGGAAGAAGCCAAAGAATGGACCCAAGCCCGAGACTGAGTGCTTTTATTGCAAGGAAAGTGGTCACTGGAAGCGGAACTGCCCCAAATACTTAGCAGACAAGAAGGCCGGCAAAACGAAAGGTATATGTGATATACATGTAATTGATGTGTACCTTACCAGTACTTGTAGTAGCTCCTGGGTATTTGATACCGGTGCAGTTGCTCACATTTGTAACTCAAAGCAGGAGCTGCAGAATAAGCGGAGACCGGCGAAGGACGAGTTGACGATGCGCGTCGGGAATAGTTCCAAGGTCGATGTGATCGCCGTCGGCACGCTACCTCTACATTTACCTACGGGATTAGTTTTGAACCTCAATAATTATTATTTAGTGCCAAGTTTGAGCATGAACGGGTGTACCAAACGTCACAACGTAACTGGGTGACTATAAAGGTATACTACGGGTATCTCCGAAAGTGTCTGTTGGGTTGACACGGATCAAGACTGGGATTTGTCACTCCGTATGACGGAGAGGTATCACTGGGCCCACTCGGTAATGCATCATCATAATGAGCTCAAAGTGACCAAGTGTCTGGTCACGGGATCATGCATTACGGTACGAGTAAAGTGACTTGCCGGTAACGAGATTGAACGAAGTATTGGGATACCGACGATCGAATCTCGGGCAAGTAACATACCGATTGACAAAGGGAATTGTATACGGGGTTGCTTGAATCCTCGACATCGTGGTTCATTCGATGAGATCATCGAGGATCATGTGGGAGCCAACATGGGTATCCAGATCCCGCTGTTGGTTATTGACCGGAGAGTCGTCTCGGTCATGTCTACATGTCTCCCAAACCCGTAGGGTCTACACACTTAAGGTTCGGTGACGCTAGGGTTGTAGGGATATGTATATGCAGTAACCCCGAATGTTTTTCGGAGTCCCGAATGAGATCCCGGACGTCACGAGGAGTTCCAGAATGGTCCGGAGGTAAAGAATTATATATAGGAAGTGCTATTTCGGGCATCGGGACAAGTTTCGGGGTCACCGGTATTGTACCGGGACCACCGGAAGGGTCCCGGGGGTCCACCGGGTGGGGCCACCTGCCCCGGGGGGCCACATAGGCTGTAGGGGGTGCGCCTTGGCCTATATGGGCCAAGCGCACCAGCCCCAAGAGGCCCATGCGCCTAGGGTTCAAGGAAGGGAAGAGTCCCAAAAGGGGAAGGCACCTCCTAGGTGCCTTGGGGAGGAGGGATTCCTCCCTTGGCCGCACCCCCCCTAGGAGATTGGATCTCCTAGGGCCGGCGCCCCCCCCCTTGGACTCCCTATATATAGTGGGGAAAGGAGGGCCTCTCATACGACATCTTTGGTGCCTCCCTCTCCCTCTCCAACACATCCTCCTCCTCCATAGTGCATGGCGAAGCCCTGCCGGAGTACTGCAGCTCCATCAACACCACGCCGTCATGCTGCTGCTAGAGCCATCTTCCTCAACCTCTCCTTCCCCTTGCTGGATCAAGAAGAAGGAGACGTTACGCTGACCATACGTGTGTTGAACGCGGAGGTGCCGTCCGTTCGGCACTAGGATCTCTGGTGATTTGGATCACGTCGAGTACGCCTTCCTCATCCCCGTTCTTTGAACGCTTCCGCGCGTGATCTACAAAGGTATGTAGATGCAATCCAATCACTCGTTGCTAGATGAACTCCTAGATGGATCTTGGTGAAACCGTAGGAAATTTTTTGTTTTCTGCAACGTTCCCCAACAGAAAGTGGATCCCTCAAAATTATAAGGACAAAGGATTGGCTCAAACTTCAAGATCAAGACTCTACATTTTATATTTTAGTGATCTAAGATCACACTGAGTCCATAGGTAAAGCCAATACTATCAAGGAGGGATGAGGTGTTGCTTAATGAGCCTCTTGCTTCATGTGCTTAGTGATATGCTCCAAAACCCTCAACTACCTTTCCACATCCACATTTGACCTAACCCAAAAGTCAAACTTGGCCCCACCGATTCTTTCCATCCGGCGCCACCGAGTTTCGTTTGTCATAGCCACTACGACAAACCCTAGCTATTCGGTTTCACCGATAGGGATCTCGGTCTGACCGAGATGGGATTGCAATTTCTCTGTTTCCCTTCGTTACATTTCGGTCTAACCGAAGTGAGCGATCAGTCCCATCGAGATTGCAATGTAAACTCACTGTTTCCTTTTTGTAACATTTCGGTCTCACCGAAAAGAGCGAATTAGTCCCACCGAGTTTACCTGACCAACTCTCTGGTTAGCTTATTACCAAAATCGGTCCCACCGAGTTTGTGTAATCGGTCACACCGAGATTACGTTATGCCCAAACCCTAACCATATCGGTCCTACCGAGTTGCATCTCGGTCCCACCGAAAATCCTAACGGTCACTAGGTTTGCTGAATCGGTCCGACCGAGTTTAACAATTCGGTCCCACCGAGTTTGGTAGATTGTGTGTAACGGTTAGATTTTGTGTGGAGGCTATATATACCCCTCCACCCACTCTTCATTCGTGGAGAGAGCCATCAGAACAGATCTTCACTTCCAATACACATTTTCTGAGAGAGAACCACCTACACTTGTGTTGAGCTCAAGATATTCCATTCCTACCATATGAATCTTGATCTCTAGCCTTCCCCAAGTTGCTTTCCACTCAAATCTTCTTTCCACCAAATCCAAATCCTGTGAGAGAGAGTTGAGTGTTGGGGAGACTATCATTTGAAGCACAAGAGCAAGGAGTTCATCATCAACACACCATTTGTTACTTCTTGGAGAGTGGTGTCTCCTAGATTGGCTAGGTGTCACTTGGGAGCCTCCGACAAGATTGTGGAGTTGAACCAAGGAGTTTGTAAGGGCAAGGAGATCGCCTACTTCGTGAAGATCTACCACTAGTGAGGCAAGTCCTTCGTGGGCGACGGCCATGATGGAATAGACAAGGTTGCTTCTTCGTGGACCCTTCGTGGGTGGAGCCCTCCGTGGACTCGCGCAACCGTTACCCTCCGTGGGTTGAAGTCTCCATAAACGTGGATGTACGATAGCACCACCTATCGGAACCACGCCAAAAACATCCGTGTCTCCAATTGCGTTTGAATCCTCCAAATCCTTCCCTTTACATTCTTGCAAGTTGCGTGCTTTACTTTCCGTTGCTCATATACTCTTTTGCATGCTTGATTGAATTGTGTGTAGATTGCTTGACTTGTGCTAAGATAGCTAAAATCTGCCAAGAACTAAAATTGGGAAAAGGCTAGATTTTTATTTGGTCAAGTAGTCTAATCACCCCCCTCTAGACATACTTTCTATCCTACAAGTGGTATCAGAGCATTGGTCTCCATTTGCTTTGAGTTCCATGGCTTTTGGTGGTCATAGCCTTGGTTTCACAACCTAGGAGAGTATGGCGTCTAGCGAGGGAAATTATCACCGTAGAGGTCCTTACTTTGATGGTACTAATTTTGCTAGTTGGAAGCATAAGATGAAAATGCATATTCTTGGACATAACCCCGCCGTTTGGGCTATTGTGTGTGTTGGCTTGCAAGGTGACTTCTTTGATGGAAAAGAACCAAACCGTGAAGCTACCGCGGAAGAGTTGAAGATGCTGCAATACAACGCTCAGGCTTGTGATATTCTCTTCAACGGATTGTGCCCCGAAGAATTCAACAAAATCAGCCGTCTTGAGAATGCAAAGGAAATTTGGGATACTTTGATTGATATGCATGAAGGTACCGACTCCGTCAAGGAATCCAAATTGGATGTGCTTCAAAGTCAACTTGACAAGTTCAAAATGAAGGATGGTGAAGGTGTCACTGAAATGTACTCTAGGCTTGCTCTTATCACAAATGAGATTGCCGGCTTAGGGAGTGAAGAGATGACCGATAGATTCATCATCAATAAGATCCTAAGAGCCTTGGATGGAAAATATGATACCGTGTGCACATTGATCCAAATGATGCCCAATTACAAAGATCTCAAGCCAATGTAAGTCATTGGAAGAATTGTTGCTCATGAGATGTCACTCAAGGATAAAGAGGAACTTCACAACAAATCAAGTGGTGCTTACAAAGCCTCATGTGAAGCTCCCACATCATCAAGTGAGAAGCAAACCTTCAATGAATAATTGAGCTTAATGGTGAAGAACTTCAACAAGTTCTACAAGAGTAGAAGCAAAGATAGAAGCTCCAAGTCAAGGTCCTACAATGACAAAAGATCTTCTAGTCGAGAGCGAAACTGCTACAATTGTGGAAGACCCGAACACTATTCCAATGAGTGTACGGCTCCCTACAAGAGAAGAGAAGACTCTCCCAAGAGAAGAAGTAGACGAGAAGAATCACCATGAAGAGAAAGAAGGAGTAGAGATGATCGTTATGAACGAAGACACTCTCGGAGAAGCAAGGATTCGGAAAGAAAGGACAAGTCATCAAGGAGCTACACAAAACGAAGACATCAAGCTCATGTTGGTGAATGGGTATTCGGCTTCGACTCCGACAACCACTCCGAGAGAAGCTATCACTCCGATTCCTAATATACTCAAGATGAAGCTGTTGCCGGTCTAGCACTTGTGTCAACCAACTTCTACGACATATTTGACTCACCAAATGAAGGAGTTGGAACATGCTTCATGGCTAAAGGCCCAAAGGTATCACATCCCGAGTATTTTGATTTCAATAGTGATGAAGATGACTTGTTAAGTGATGATGATTTACTTGTTGACAACTCTAGTGATGAATACTATGATGAAACGTCAATTAATCATGCTAATCAAGATAAAACGAATGACAATGATAAGGAGAAGATTGAGTCTCTAACTAAAGAACTAAACACTCTTAAGTTAGCTCATGAAACTATCTTAGGAGATCATCGAGAACTTTTAAGGACACATGAGAAATTACGCTTTGAAAAGCTCAACCTCGAGCAAGAGAATGAGTTCTTAAAAGAAATCAATGATGAACTTCATAAGAAAAGTTCTTCCTACATTGCCAAGCGTTTACTCTTATCCACTTACATGCCTCAAGTCAAATCTAGTAACTAGAACAAGAAAGATTCTTCCTCTAGTAGTAACAATGATCATGTTAAATCCAATATTGTTGCTTCTAGTAGTTCTCTTGATTCCACTAATGATTCTCTTAGCCAAGTTACACATGAGCAAGAAAATAGCCTATTGAAGAGAATTATAGAGAAAGGAGTTTACAAGAGCCTTGCCGGAAGTAAGCAATTCGAGGAAATTGTACGCAAGCAAGGAAGGCACCGGAAGAATCGAGGTGCTGGTTTTGAACGAAAGTTCAATGCCAATGGAGTTGAGTGGGAAGAAGATCAATACCTCAAGACAAAGTTTGTTCCCCAACAAGAGAAGTATGATCCTACTTCTTTCAAAGGGACACAAGCTCAAGATGATCTTCCACCACAAGACCACAAGCAAAAAGGCAAGGAGAAGCTTCAAGAGGAAATTGATGCATTTGAAGAAGCTCCTAAGGCCTTGGTCAAGTGGATTCCCAAGACTACATCAAGTTCCACTTCATCAAGTACGACTACAACTCCGAGGATTCCCATCAAGATGGTGTGGATCCAAAAGAAGAAGAACTAGAGAGTTCTTGAGGGTGACTCTGCCAACATACTTCACTCTTATCATTTTGGCAAGAACAAGTGCAATCAACTTCCACATCTTGCACTAGTTAAAGGAGTCATAAACCCTCTTGTTAGTAAGTCAAGGGACAAGGAAACCTAAAAGCTTTCATGGACATCACCTTGTGTGTGCATCACTCTATGTCTATGGATATCCCTGTTTGTTCCTTGTGGGACTAACCCATATAGGTATTGAAAGTGCAATTCACTACAATGGATAGCTCCAATTGATCTACATCAACATTGAGCATCCACATCTTCAACATCTACATGAAGTCATCATCGACAAAACCCAAGGTTAGTTCATCCCTCTTAGGGGGGATATCACATCTAGGGGGAGCTTTACTCTAAGACTTGAGCTAAAGCAACTCTAATGATGTGAACACAACAATGCTTTATGTAAAAGTGGTAACCCCACTTGTGCTTAAACGATGAGTATGACCTATGATCAAATGTTCTCATTTGACTCCTAAGTAAATATACTCATATATAGATGACCTAGTCATCGCCAATTGCTTGATAGATGCTAGAATTGGTTGTGCATGTTTTGCCACATCTTTCAATTGCCATTTTATTGTGTGAGCATGTTGGTTGCATATTTTACTCATTCGAGGACATCCACTTGTTGTTTTGATTGATTGGTTTTATTTTCTCTTGCCAAGTGGATGGACAAGAATGCCTAAGAACCCTCGCTAGCTATTGAGAATCAAAGGGAGAGAAGAAGCCATCTAGCTAATAACTATGGACCCGAAGGTCTGTGGTAAACTACTCACGCTTAATCGGAGAGGTATTGTGTTGATGTAGAAGCCCTCCGTGATCGAATCCCCATCCGACAGGATGGCGGAAAAGGTCCCTAGATGGGATCTCACGGATACAGAAGGTTGCGGAAGTGGAAAATGGTTTCATGGCTCTCCTGGATGTTTTCAGGGTATAAGAGTATATATAGGCGAAGGAACTAGGTCAGGGGAGCCACGAGGGGCCCACGAGGGTGCTGGGCATGCCCTCCTGCCTCGTGGCTTCCTCATTGCGTCTCCGACTTCATCTCCAAGTCTTCTGGTTTGCTTTCGGTCCAAGAAAGATCATCGCGAAGGTTTTATTTCGTTTGGCCTCCGTTTGGTATTCCTTTTCTGCAAAACTCTTAAACAAGCATAAAAAACAGGAACTGACACTGGGTCCTCGGTTAATAGGTTAGTCCCAAAAATAATATAAAATAGCATATAAATGCCCATTAAACATCCAAAGCAGATAATATAATAGCATGGAATAATCAGAAATTATAGATACGTTGGAGACGTATCAATACGTCCATTTTGCATCATGTTTTCCTACTGTTACTCATAGTGTTTTTATGCATTATAACACTTTATGGAGCAATTCTAATGCCTTTTCTATGATAATATGCAAGGTTTACACGAAGTGGGAGAATGTCGGCAGCTGGAATTCTGGACCTGAAAAAGCTATGTCAGACATATATACCTATTCCGCACATCTCCAAATGAGCTGAAATTTCACAGAGAATTATGTTTGAATATATAAAAAATATTGGAATAAAGAACTACCAGAGGGGGTCATCCAGGCGCCCACAAACCACCGGGGCGTGTCTCCCCCTCTAGCGCACCCTGGTGGGTAGCGGGGGCCATGGCCCACCTCCGGTGCCTATCTTCTGGTACACAAGGTCTTTTGACCTAGAAAAAAATAAGGATAGGACTTTCGGGATGAGCGATGCCGTCTTGAGGCGAAACTGGGGCAGGAGCACTTTTGCCCTCCGGGGGAACTTCCCTCCAGGAGGGGAAAATCGAAGCCATCGTCATCACCAACAACCCTCTAATCTTTGGGAGGTCAATCTTCAACAACATCTTCAACAGCACCATCTCATCTCAAACCCTAGTTCATCTCTTGTGTTCAGTCTTTGTATCAAAACCTCAGATTAGTACCTGTGGGTGACTAGTAGTGTTGATTATATCTTGTAGTTGATGCTAGCCGGTTTATTTGGTGGAACATTACATGTTCAGCTCCATTATGATATTTATTACTCATCTGATCTTGAGCATGAATATGTTGTGTGAGTAGTTACTTTTGTTCTTGAGCATGAATATGTTGATATTTATTACAAATTATCTTGCAATCAAACTACCTATTACAGAAAATTTCAGTGCTTGCAGAAATTACATTGCTGAAAACCGCTTGTCATTTTGTTCTGGTCCTCGTTAGGTTTGACACTCTTACTTATCAAAAGGACTACGATTGATCCCCTATACTTGTGGGTCATCAGGTAGTACTAGTCGTCGGTGGGATCAGTTGGCTCCTGGGCTCCATCATCTGGTAGCAACATGCCAGAAGAACAAAGTAGGAGGAAAAGGTAGCAAAGCAACCGTGAGGACTCATCCAAGGTACTCGCAAGACTTACATCAGATCTACACTACATAAGCATCGATATCAATGAAAAGGGTAGTATCTGTGGACTAAACTGCAGAATGCCAGAATGAGGGGGAGAAGCTAGTCCTATCGAAGACTACGTCTTCTGGCAGCCACCATCTTGCAGCAGTAGAAGAGAGTAGCTGGAATGTAACAAGTAACGTCATATAGCAGTAATCCTACCTGTTAGAGAGCGATCATCGGGTTGTATTTGTCACTTAAATGGTTATTAAGTATCCGGTTTTAGTTGTAAGAGGTCTGAATACAACTCCAAGTCGCCCTGTTACCGTGGACACGGCTATTCGAATAGATTACTTCCCTGTAGGGGTGCACCACATTACCCAACACGCTCTATTACTCTGGCCGGACACACTTTCCTGGGTAATGCCCGGCCTCGGAAGGTCAACATGTCGTAGTTCTACCTAGGCTCAAAACAGAGGCCAACATGTCGGTCTACATCCTTAGTGCGTAGGGGTTGGCGCGGTGAGCAGTAGCTGCAGGCGGGGCGGCCAAGGGCAGCAGTAGACGGGTGCGGTCGTCGAGCGGGATGTGCAGTGGGCAAAGAGGCAACGCGGGCACAGTGGATGGACGGCGGGAGTGGGCTGCAGCACCCAGAGTGGCGGTCGTGCACGAAGGCAGGCACGATGGCAGGTTGTGGTGCAGGTAGCAACTGCAGGAGCAGCGGCAGCAGGTAGAAGCAGGGGAGCGTGGTGGCAGTTGCGTGTGGGGGGCCAACGAGGCGCGGGCGTGGCGGACGAGCAGGCAACGGCAGGGCGGAGGCGAGGTCAGACGTGAGCGGCGCAGCAACTGTGGCAGCAGCGCATGCATAGCGGGGTGAGGCGCCGGATGGACGTGCGCGCGGGGGCGCGAGCAGGGGCGTGCAGGCTTGCGCGCAGCACACGACCACGGGCGCTTCCGACGAGCGCGGGGCCTGGGCGTGGCCACGGTGAGCATCGACCACGTTGAAGTGGCGGCAGAACGGAGGGGTTGGGTAGGACAGGAGCTCACAACGGCGCAGGGAAGAGGGGGCGGCGAGGCTCGAGGAGGCTGGTCGAGGCGGGACGGTGACGACGGTCGCCGCGGGGGATGACGGCGGGAGGCGACATGAGGCACTCGGGCCCACTCGAGACAAAGAGAAGGGGCTTGAGGAGAAGGGGGAGTGGGTGGACTAGGGTTTCGGGGGCAGCTCCGAGGGCGGCTTTGTAGGTGCAGGGGGCAGGCGGATGGCCGCCACGGCGACTGCCGCGGCCGTGGCGGTCAACGGGGGTGGCCACGAGCCCCCGATGAACAGAGGTGGAGGGAGGGGCGCTGGTGGGTTGGCCCCTGTAGCTAATCGGGCCAAGTGGCCCGGGGTTTCCGTTTTTCTTTATTTTCTTTTTTTCTTTTTTTATTTTCTTTTTATTCATTTTCTGTTTTCCTTTTATTTTAATTGTATTTAGTTTTATAAAAATACAAAACCAACTCCTAAATTAGTATTTTAATTTATTCTACTACCACAAAAGGTTTGGTGCACAAATAAAATAGTTTGCAAATTTTTGTAATTTAAAAGGCATTTAAATTATTGTTTTATCCCATGTTTCAATTATTTTAGGGTGCTGAAAGACTTTATAACATGTTGGTTTCTTCACTATAATTATCTATGGATTATTTTTCACATTATTCACATTTTAGTTTGTCATTGGAGAACTTTATTTATTTGACTTTAATTTAGATTTGAATTTGATTTGTGTTTAAATCAAGGTGAGGTTTACCAACAGTAATTGTGATGACATGGCATCATTACCATGGTATTACTGTAGCTTAATTATCGGGGTGTTACAATCTGTAACTCCTGGTTTTACCTTCTCAAGGACTAGTTGATCTGGCTCATGTACTCCGGAAGTGAACAGAGATTTGAAGTACTCTATCACTTGCAAAGTTGCAATCTGTGCATCAATCCAATTACCCACAGCCCCCTGTAGACATTTTATAAAATTTCTCTTACGTCGTCCAGTAGCTACGCGATGGAAGAAATCAGAGTTCTGATCCCCCATTGTAAGCCAGTCAGTGTGCCCTCTCTAAAGCCAATATATCTCATCCTGCCCGAGCAAATTCATAATCTGGAGGTGCAGTTCATGTTGACATGCCACCGCCTCATGTGTCAGCGGTCCAACCATCACTTCATTCAACTTTTTTAGTACCTCCTTGTCCTACTGGTGAAGCGCGGTGTGCACATCAGACGTGATCTCCGCAAGAGATGCTACACCTTGTGATTTCTGCAAATCCCATGTTGTTTGAACTATTGTTTGTACGTCCTCATCAGCTAACCACTTTGCCTCAAACTTTCAAGGCCCGCAGGGTCCCCTCGGTTGCACTCGACTCTGGAGCCCAATGTCCATTACGATCGGTCTCTGGTCAGATTTGTCGAACTGATGATTGGATAACCATGGAAATTGGTCTGCCAATGCACTGTTACCTACCACTCGGTCCAGATTTTCACGTATACGCCCCCTTCTCCATGTGAACAACTCTCCATTATATCCCAAATCATCCAAGTTGCAGTCGCCGTACCTCCTTGTCCTACTGGTGAAAGAGTCAGAGTAGCAAAATCAAGCGGCAAAAGCGAGTTCACGTATGTAGTAGTCTGTCTGCTCTTACACGTGGCTCAAGGGAGGAGGCATGCAGGATTCTTCACGTGAAGGAAGCACTCCATCGATTCACTGGCACGTACACTGCAGTCCGCAGGCGGAGGCGCTGATCAATCGATCGAGTTAACACATGGGGAACATCTCAGACAAGAGAATTATGGCGACAACCAGCGCGACAGAGTACGCAACGGATTTGGGTTCAAGCGACGGCAGCCGAACCTAGCTCTGATGCAAATGTTAGAAAATTTAGGGTTTGCGGTCTACCCCCTAATTCCTTTGCGCTTATCCGTGGTGCCGCTCACAATTCGTATCTTTGAGGCTAGGGGGTAGGCACCTTCTTATCCTGTCTTTCCAAAGAGTCCACCTCTTATACAGATAAGATTCCTAGTCGTTAGAACTAATTTCCGGGATAGAGTCCAGATCAAATTACCAACCATGATCATATTTGTCTGTTAACGGATTCTACCCGTTATGTCCCTATAACACGCGCTTGTGAGCAACACGCCATAATAGAGTGTAAATTCCTCTAATTACGTAGATCAATGTTAGGGCTGTAATCTAACTATACGATCTAGCTCCTTCCAATTATCAATGTACCGGATAGTCTTTCCAATATAAATAGTATATTGTATTCCACTAATAATTGACCAACTTCCTTAAGCATATAGTATTACTTAAGTAGTACATTCCAACAAGTACGAATTCACATGTAAAGCAATTCCATGTAAAAGTACATGTATAATTCCATAATAAGGTATTCCGAATATTGACAATTCCAAGCAGAAGCAGAGCCAGGATTTCACGAAGACTAGGGCTAAAACAAAACGACTATAAATAATGTTAAATACCACTACCTAAAAAAACACCTCAAAAAAATTTAAATACCGCACATATTGAATTTCTGTTTTTTTCTGTTAACAAGTAAAAATTAAACAAATGACCAACGTAATTCAGTTTAACCGCACCAACTCATTGATTTTGGCATATACAAAGGAACTAGGGGGAAAATTAGTTCATACGAGAATAAGAAATTGCCTAATTTATGAGTCCAAGCGGTAGTGAAGATGGAGCAGAACGGGAGTAGAAGATGGATCTGGGTGCTCCTATGATGCGATATGATCTGGCGAGTTGCAGGTCCGGACGTTCGATCTGTCGAGCGGAAACGAGTGGGGGCGGCGCAGCATGGGAACGAAGGAGTTTTTCTGATTGACCACATCATGAGGTGGAAAAACGATAGGAATTGCCCTAAAAAAGGAAAAAAAAAAAACTAGCGATTGGCATGCGTCGTGGGAGCTTAATTGGGCTAATCAGTTGAGCGGGCTGAGGCATGGGGCTGGGGATGGGTTACCACGCCTATGGCTGGGCCTCTATAAGGCCACAAATCTGATAAAAATGCTATTAGATGTATAGCACTACTTGGGCCACGCCTGGGGCTATAACCCCAGCTGCCCCAGGCCCAATTCCATCCATGATTCCAAGTAAATTGAATATAGTTGCAGGGCACGTAATTCTAACACACTACTGAACGCATGCATAGATCGTTGAGGTCTTGTAGCTTCCTTCTCAAGAGCACTGATAAAATCATTAAAATCACCAGCCATAAGCCAAGGCAGGCATATCATCGCGTGTAGTTGCCTAACATAGTCCCATGCAAGGTGTTTCTTGTCGCCACTTGGTTCACCATAATCTCCAGTAAAGCGCCATCCCACTTCACTGGTTTCTTTTATACGGATGTCAATGAAGTTCATGTGCACCTCTATTTGAGTTCTCCTTCCTGCACTTTTTTTGAACTAATATTAGTTCAAGTGCAATCTATATCTATTTAAAAAAATGAATTCAAAATTTAATTATAAATTTCATTCGAAATTTTCTCAAAATTTCTTGGTAACCATGATAACCACGTTTACCAATTTCCCTCGATAAAAATGCCCCATTCGGTAACCAAAACAGTGCTGCAACCAAAACTTGGGATGGTCAGGCACTTGACAGTTGACACCCATCTACTGCCCGATGGACAGCAAGGTCATTCGTCAAATCCCCATTAGTCATGTGCTGATGTGCACCAGCAAGAGTTTTGGACGTTACAACCAGTGCTATCTGAAGTTGAAATATCCCTGGTAGTTTACATATATAGGTAACGAACTTCCAATGGCACCATGAATTACACCAGTAAATTATGTTCAGATGGCACGCACACGTAGACTCAGCGACCATCATAAACCTCCAAATTATGCTTGCTCAAAAACGCACACAAGCATTTGTACATATCAAAGGAAAAAAACGCAAACACGTGCATGAAACCACAAGGTACACGAAAACTTCTGCTCTACCGGTTTCTGTCATGATCATGTATTCTCTCATGCATGAACAACTAGCTCTATACCTCCCTTAACTATATTTTGGGCCATCGTTAAGCGAACCTGATCGCTAGACATACAAGAAAACTAAGAAAAAGAAGCAATAAAGACTCGCATGTAACAAAATACTCCCTCCATTCTTAAATATAAGTCTTTTTAGAGATTTTACCATGGACTACATACAGAGCAAAATGAGTGAACCTACACTCTTAAGTATGTCTATATACATCCGTATGTAGTCTGTAATGGAATCTCTAAAAAGACATATATTTAAAAACGGAGGGAGTATATAAAAAATACAAGGAGTTAAAAGAACCCGTCTAGTAAACATAACTACCTCACCATTGGCCTTCCTTAAAAACCATTGCTTCTTTTTCTCTCAATTAAAAAAGCAACAAAGGTACATGCACGGGCTTCACGACGAGATTATTTAACAAGGCCAAGCAAGCAAGCTAGGCATGGACACGTGCATAAGAGTAGCTCAAGGCAACCAAACATGCATGCTCAAGAATATCATCCAGTCTCGATAATACATCGCAGGATGCCCATTAATTAGGACATCATAACACACAGCAGGAAGCATATATTATAGCACTATGGTCCAACTTCACAGCTGATAGCATCACACACAAGCTCGCCCGCCGTGACTCACTCTTCAGTGCGCATCTTCTTGAGTTTCTCCACAAGCTTCATGTCCATCTCCGAACTGAGGACGACGTCCATCTCTAGCATGTCATCCACGTGGCAGGTTCCGTCATGGGTGATATCGTGCGGGATGTATTTGGCGTCATCTGGATACACAATTTTCCTTGCGGTAAGCACGCCAGAGTAGCAACGACCTATCAACAAAATAAAACCCGATCATACATGGTTCAGTGAGACTACTACAACACACGATAATAAAAAGCCAATCAGCCGTGCCACAGAGAAACTAGAGGGGGCTTACCTGCATACTCATAGGGTAGAGGGCAGCAGGTCTCTGGCCTTGGCCCACCTGAGAACAAAAACTCGGCGAAGAATAGCATCCTCTCAAGCTGCAATTCAGAAGTAGCAGTGAAGTTCACGCGGTAGCACATCTTACCCGAGGGGGGGCAGCTTTGGTTGATTTCCTCCACGCCACAGATAATATCAAGTTTATACTGTGGTTCCTACAACAAGCAAGCAAGTCAAGTAAGAGAGTAGGCCAAATGAAGGCAATTAAAGCAAATCTACATAGCTGCCAAGGATACCTACCCAAAAATGCTGGGTCGTGTAATCCTTCAGCACCTGTTCAATCTTTGGACGGAACCAGCTCCTCCCCTCCTCATACTGTGATCTCATGCTAGACACCAACCTCCGATACTCTGGAAAAAGTTCAGGATCTTGCACAATGCGGCCAGTTTTAGCAGCCGTGTTTCTGTGCCACACACGCCTAAGAAGAACTGTCATGTCATCAAGGCGCAACACAGTACGGCCAGTTCGAGCCTCGGTCATAAAGGAGAGCAGCGCGCTTCGCTCATCGGGCATACGCAGCAGCAGCATGTGCAGTTCACCCAGCTGAAGCGGTAGAGGGTGTCCAGCGGCCTTGGCAGCTTCATGGAAGGGGTTCTTCTTTTCAAGCATCTCTGGCGATAATGGCAACATGTCAACGATGTCACATCTTGCACCGCAGAGCAACTCCAGAGCACAAGCCTCTGTTGAGAACTGGGGGCCGGCTAATGCGGCGAGCTCCATAAGGCCCTTGAGGGAGTGGACCTGTGTGCGGAGAAGAGATAGGGGGTCCAGTATGTCATTGTATTGCTCAATCTTGCTGCGATCAGACTCTGAGAGAGGGCAGCCTTGGCTGTTGTACCAGATGGAGTTGACGATAATGTTGGAGACAGGGTCCATGGAGCCGTAGCAGTGGCCCGCCATGAGGAAGCCGCGCATGAGCGAGCCGGATGGCGTGGGCAGCATCTTGAGCGCCTTGATGCAGAAGTTGTGAATCATACTGTGGAGGCGCATCTTTAGAGTTTGCAGGTAATCGCAGGCATCACTGCTGCACGGGGTCGTCTTCAAATATTGTTCCAGACCATCTGCTCTTCCCAGGCAACGTTGCAGCTTGTTAGGCAGTCCGCACTGCAGCGACGAGATGGGTTTTCCGTCCCAGCAGAGGGCTGTGGAGGTGATCCTGGTGTCCTCTGTAGTGGCGGGGGCGGTCGAGCACACGGCGTCGAGGTTCTTACGGACATGGAGAATCGGCCCTTTTCTGGTATTGATTATGGTGGCAACACAGGGCGGGCTCATAATCATGCGCAATATGGGGTCGATTGCTCCGACATCATCAACCTTGAGAGGGGTATCTGCTGCTGAAAAGAGTAGCTTCTCCAGAAGGTGAAAGTCGTCCTCTTTGAGCCGGGATGACATGAGCTTAGTCAAAACGCCAGGGGAAGGGTGACCGGCCATGGTGGCCGCCCACTGCAGGGCGGCCTGCGTCCTATCGGGTTCAGGGTCCAGCAGCGCTTCTTCACCCTCCACATACAGATCGTGTTGGACGAGCATGACGGCGAGGCTGAGATTGGCGTCAGCCCAATAGAGGTAGCGGGCGGCCTGTTCCTTTTCGAGGCATCCAAAGTATACCATGAGGAAGGCCAGGAGACTTTGGCAGGACCTGTTTGCAATTTCGTGCCACTGCCAGGCGTTGCGCACTTGTCTTTTGGACCTCTTTGAGGCGGGTGGAGAGGTGGAGGCGGCTGCGGCGGCGCCTTCGGGAAGGAGGGCGAGGGTGTTGAGGATGATGTTAGAGACAAGGTCGAGGAGACCGAGGCAGGAGCCGGCGGTGGCGAGGAGGTCGTGGAGGCCCGGAACTCTCCCGCAGGGCAGCCGGTCGAACGCCTGGTCGTAGAAGCCGACGATGAGCTCGTAGACGGCGTTTTCCAGGTCGAGGGGGAGATGAGGCGCGTCCTCAGCGCGGCAGTTGAGGTTGTGCACGCAAGACACCATCCCCCTCCTAGTCCTCGCAAGGGGAACAGAGCCAGACGCCATATTATCAGCGGCAGCGATCTGCGAGCAGAGACGGCGGGCGGGTCGGGCGCTGCTGAAATTGCTTCTGGAGAGAGACGTACGCGCCGGTCCAGCTCCGGGGGTTTATATGGGCTCGATCCATCGATCGTCTTACCGATCCGTGCCATATTCGATTCGGTTACCAAACCGACCCGGTCCTAGGCTAGCTGGTTGATTCCTTCCGCGCGTCGAGCCAGCAAGGAAGGGAAGGATCGTCAGTTCCTTTCCTTCCCCGGGAATCATCTTTTTTTTTCTTTTTTCCTTTTTCTCAGCGACGACTCGCGGCAAAACTTTTATCTTTTTTCCATCTCCACGATCGAATCGAATCGATCGCCTTCACTTACCTTACCATGCCGGCGAGACGAGCCCTCTCGTCGCGCCGTACGTTCCCAGGCCGCCAACTCGCCGTCCGTCCGTGAGGACCTCGCCTCCTTCATCTCCGGTCGGTAATTGCACCCGCCGTCACCGTTGTTGACTCCCCGCCCAATTCCTCCTCTCCCGCTCCACCTCACTAATCAATCGCTTCTCGTCGCCGCCGACAACCACAAACAACACGCCGCCGCCTCAATCAATCGAGCTCACAAACTAGTAAGTATTCACTCCAAGCACAAAGGTCCTCTTTTTTTCCAACGCCGGCAACAAATCAAGTCGCAAGGCCATACCCCATACATTTAAAAAAGGAGGATATCCCCTGGCCTCTGCATCGGAAAGATACATGTGGCCATACCCCATACATGAGCGTCATTCCTCAGCTCCCGGGCCACAAGGATGGAGCTGCTATCCTCCCGTGGTCGCGCCGGGCAAAAATCGTCCTCCGTACACCGGCCGCGACGATCCAACTTCTCTTCCCCCACCCCCTTTCGACCTCTGCGCCTCCCGACCACTCCTCCTTCCCTTCCGGCCAGTGTTGCTGCCGCCGACATGCCATCATCCATTCCGGCAACTCAGATCAAACACCCAATCTCGTTAAGCGTGTTACTTTGAAATAACCGCGGACAACGACCAGGGACCAGGCACACCTCTCTCTTAGGTGGTCTCAACCTGCCTTGTTGTTCTGCCCCAAAGAATCACTCAGGGGGCCGTCGGGATAAATGCCTTTCTACCCCCAGTCCGTGAATCACTTGCGGGTACTCTACGAGCCGACCCGACTTTAGTCACAACATGTATCATGTATAGTATGTATATATATACCGGTGATCACCTCCCGAAGGGATCACGTCCCAATAGTATAGCATGGCAGACAGACAAGAATATAGGGCCACTGATAGAATACTAGCATACCTATACTAAGCATTAGGATAACATGTAAAAGTATCAGCAACAGTAGCGAGGAGAGGATATGCGGTAGTATAGGATCAAGCGATAAGACAGTAACTGTCACACCCTGATTTTCATGCCACAACACTTAAGCTAATAAATCATGATAAAGTGTGGTTTGACAAAAACTTTTGCATTATTTGGCTTTTATTTGGAGTTGGTTTTCTCTCTGTGTTTTTCTAGTGCTCTTTAAAGTCAACACAACTCCACCTTCTATACTTCATCTCCCTGCCCCAAACTTCTGCCCAATGATCATGCCATGTGTATAGAGCAATATAGTATTTTCTTACAAAAATAATTTGGCCAAAAAGTATTTTCAAAAATTAGTTTTCCAAAAAACCCTGAATTGAGGATTGCACTGCAAGTACTTGATTTAGGGTATGAAAAATATTTCAAAGAGTATATTTGAAACCTATTGGATATAGGACTCCCATAACCCACAAAAATATAATTTTAAAAGTTATTTTCCTATTTTATTTAAAGGCTTTTTCTTTAGGCCAGAAATGGTCTTTAATAGGTTAAAATCATTTTAATGCTTTAAAAATATTTTGGAAAAATTAGGGAGACTCAATGGACATATATTTTCCATATATATGAGTTTCAACATATGGTCATGATCAAAATATTGGACAAAACCATCCAGAACCATTTCAGCTCATTTCAAATATTTGAAATATTTATATAAGAAATATTTTCAAATAAATCCAGGAAAATTCTATCATGTCACATATCACTAGTAGAAAACAAGGCTTTGGTCCAGGCCGGGTCATCCCATTAGTCCCGGTTCAGTCTAGAACCGGGACCAATGCCCCGGGACCAATATGGGCATTGGTCCCGGTTCGGGAGCCCAGGGGGCCGGCCGGGCCACGTGGGCCATTGGTCCCGGTTCGTCTGGACCTTTTGGTCCCGGTTGGTGGGACGAACCGGGACCAATGGGCCTTGCTCCTGGCCCACCACCATTGGTCCCGGTTGGTGGCTTGAACCAGGACCAAAGGCTCCCCTTTAGTCCCGGTTCATGCTACCAACCGGGACCAATGAGGTGCCTATATATACCCCCTCGCGCAAGAGCAGAGCACAGTGCTCTGTTTTTTCTGTCCGAGGGGGAGAGGGCTTTGTGGTGCTCTAGCTCACCTCCTATGCACATGAGGTGTTCGATGGAATGCCCGAGCCACACTACTTAAGCTTTCTCCTCTCGAAGCTCGACCTCCAAGCTCCATTTTCCTCGAGATTTGTCTAGATTTAGCGGTCCGTCACGCCCCATCCCTGTCTTCACCGCCGTCGATCACCCGCGCCGATCTCATCACCGACACCACCGTGGTGAGCCTCTTGTTCTTATCTTCTTTCTGAAAGGAAACATATTCTTACTTGTATGTTTAGATAGATACTTGTATCATTTTCTTACATTTATTATTGCATCTTATATAGTGCGATGGTTTTGGTATCCGCCCCCATCGGCCCTCGTCCTGTCTATGATTCGGATTTGGTATGTATATTATCTTTATAACTATTGGTTCATTTATTGTTTATGAAAATTATGCCGACCAACGTGACATAGATTTTATTTATCTAGGATGTATGTGAATCGGAAATGCCAACCGACCCTATTGTCGAGAGGTTAAATTTAGTTGAAGAAGAAAACAATTTGTTGAAAGAAAAAATAAAAAAATTGAGGAGGAGAAGATGATATTGGAGTTGCATGTTGCGGATGTCGTCGATGATCACAAGATCAAGATGGATGCAATGCGCTTGAAGATTAGAAAGATTAGAAAATATGCCATTCATACCGAGGCTTGGTATCATTATGCCGTTGGATCAATTGTTACCTAGGTTGCGATTATGATCGCATTTGTTTTCGCATTGAAATGTTTTACATAGTTTCAATGTATGGTTTAATTAATTAGATGCTCTGGAGAGCTATATGTTGTTAGATGAGAACTATGTATGCACTTTGGTTTTAATGTGATGATGAACTTCTATTAATTTGGACACTTAATTATATATAATGCACGCAGATGAACCGGCAATGGATGTACGGTGACAGACACACCCGCGAGTACATTAAGGGTGTGCATGAGTTTCTCGATGCGGCTGAGGCAAACAAGCAGAATGGTTTTATGTGTTGTCCATGCACTGAATGTGGGAATACGAGGTCTTACTCTAACCGGAAAATCCTTCACTCCCACCTGCTTTACAAGGGTTTCATGCCACACTATAATGTTTGGACGAGGCACGGAGAAATAGGGGTTATGATGGAAGACGGCGAAGAAGAAGAGTACGATGACAACTATGTGCCCCCTGAATACGGTGATGCTGCAATGGGGGGAGCTGGTGAAGATCAAGAGGAACCAGACGATGTGCCCAATGATGCTGCCACGGGTGAAGCTGCTGAAGATCAAGAGGACCCAGACGATGTGCCCGATGATGATGATCTCCGCCGGGTCATTGTCGATGCAAGGACGCAATGCATTAGTCAAAAGGAGAAGCTGAAGTTCGATCGCATGTTAGAGGATCACAAAAAAGGGTTATACCCCAATTGCGAAGATGGCAACACAAAGCTCGGTATCGTACTGAAATTGCTGCAGTGGAAGGCAGAGAATGCTATGGCTGACAAAGGATTTGAGAAGCTACTGAAAATATTGAAGAAGAAGCTTCCAAAGGATAACAAATTGCCCGACAGTACATACGCAGCAAAGAAGGTCGTATGCCCTCTAGGATTGGAGGTGGAGAAGATACATGCATGCCCTAATGACTGCATCCTCTACCGCGGTGCATACAAGGATCTGAACGCATGCCGGTATGCGGTTCTTTGCGGTATAAGATCAAACGAGATGACCCTGGTGATGTTGATGGCGAGCCCCTCAGGAAGAGGGTTCCTACGAAGGTGATGTGGTATGCTCCTACAATACCATGGTTGAAATGTCTGTTCAGAAACGAAGAGCATGCGAAGTTGATGCGATGGCACAGTGAGAACCAAAAGAAAGATGGGAAGTTGAGAGCACCCGCTGATGGGTCGCAGTGGAGAAAAATCGAGAGAAAGTACTGGGATGAGTTTGCAAAGGACCCAAGGAATGTATGGTTTGCTTTAAACACGAATGGCATTAATCCTTTCGGGGAGCAGAGCAGCAATCACAGCACCTGGCCCGTGACTCTATGTATGTACAACCTTCCTCCTTGGATGTGCATGAAGCGGAAGTTCATTATGATGCCAGTTCTCATCCAAGGCCCTAAGCAACCCGGCAACGAAATTGATGTGTACCTAAGGCCATTAGTTGAAGAACTTTTACAGCTGTGGAATGGAAACGGTGTACGTACGTGGGATGAGCACAGACAGGAGGAATATAACCTTAAGGCGTTGCTGTTCGTGACCATCAATGATTGGTCCGCTCTCAGTAACCTTTCAAGACAGACAAACAAAGGATACCATGCATGCACGCACTGTTTAGATGACACTGGAAATATATACCTGGACAAATGCAGGAAGAATGTGTACCTGGGCCATCGTCGATTTCTTCCGACCAACCATCAATGTCGAAAGAAAGGCAAGCATTTCAAAGGCGAGGTAGATCACCGGAAGAAGCCCGGCATGCGCACCGGTGATCACGTGCTTGCTATGGTCAATGATTTACACTACGTAATCTTTGGAAAGGGTCCCGGTGGACTAGCTGTTCCGAATCACGCTGAGGGACACGCACCCATGTGGAAGAAGAAATCTATATTTTGGGACCTACCCTACTGGAAAGACCTAGAGGTCCGCTCCTCAATCGACGTGATACACGTGACGAAGAACCTTTGCGTGAACCTGCTAGGCTTCTTGGGCGTGTATGGGAAGACAAAAGATACACCTGAGGCACAGAGGACCTGCAACATTTGCACGAAAAAGACGGCATGCCTCCGAAGCAGTATAAAGGTACCATCCCAACTTTCAACTTTTTCAGAGTTCATTTGAAATGCTTTCATGTCTTATGGTTCGAAACTTTGATACTTCGAAAGTGATTGTCCATTTTGTACACGAAGTGCATCTAGTTTTTGTCATAACCCTCTCTACTTTTTGGAACATGCTATGTCGGTGAAATGATGATACCATGCCAACTTTCAACCTTTTCAGAGTTCATTTTGAAAAGCTTTCCAATTTCGGAGTCATTTAGCTCAAAGAATGAATTAATAGCAAACATAATGAACTACAAAACTTTTATAAAAATAAAAACAATTAATTAAAATATTATGTTATGATCAACTAAAATAAAACTATAATATTCTTCAATAGCAAAAAGAATATAATTTTTGTGACCTAAAATCAAGCTATAAGTATTTAATTGTAAGTATAAATAAAAAATAAATAGCAAAGAAGAAAAAAATTCTATTTTTATAGTAAAGTTATTCATAAACTAGTGATTCACACAAATTTTAAAAAATTCAAATTTTAACTATTCAAAATTTTAAAACTAATGGCACTAACAGAAAGTTTATAATTTTTGTGACCTAAAATCAAAAAGAAATCACTAAAAAACTATAAGTATTTAGTTGTAAGTATAAACAAAAAATAAATAGAAAAAAATTCTATTTTTATAGTAAAGTTATTCATAAACTAGTGATTCACACAAATTTTTAAAAATTCAAATTTAAACTATTCAAAATTTAAAACTAATGGCACTAACAGAAAGTTTATAATTTTTGTGACCTAAAAGCAAAAAAGAAATCACTAAAAAATTGTAAGTATTTAGTTTTAAGTAGAAATAAAAAAAATAAAAAACCAATAAAATGTAGAAATAAAAAAGAAAAAACCAAAAAAATGCCTTCTACTGGGCCTCCACGGCCTGAATACGACTAGAAACCCTAAATGGGCCAGGATTCAGCCCGCAGAAGGCCCAATAGGCCCACAGGCAGTAGCAAGTTTAGGCCCGAAAGCCTGCATTAGAGAGGAGCTCGAATGGGGAGGCACACCAGCGCTTATAAATAAGTGCCGGCGCCCTTCAGCTAGCGATGTGGGACTAAACTTTTGGGCGCGGGGCAGCACAAGGCCATTGGTCCCGGTTGGTGGCACCAACCGGGACTAAAGGGGGCATTGGTCACGGTTCGTGGCACCAACCGTGACCAATGCCAACCTTTAGTCCCGGTTGGTTCCACCAACCGGGACCAAAGGCCGCCGCTTCCCGCCCTTTGGGCTGCTGAAAATTGGCCTTTAGTCCTGGTTCGTGGCACCAACCGGGACCAAAGGGGGGCATTGGTCACGGTTCGTGCCACGAACCAGGACCATTGCTCTGGCTATATATACAACACTTGGGAAATTTCCGCCAACTGCTCCCATTCCTCATCGTCGACGCCGGCAGGCTGCCCCTCTCGCGTTGTCGCCGCCGCCGAGCCCTGCCCCTCATCGTCGCCTCCGCCACCGCCGAGCCCTGCCCCGACGCCGTCAGGCTGCTCCACTTCACCGTCCTCGCCGCCGCCGCCGAGCCCTACCCCGACGCCTTCCCGGCCCGCTCCCACTATGAGCCGCCGTGCCGTTCCCCTCCTTTCCTCCTCTCCCCCCCGCCGCGCCCTGCCACCGCCGCCAGCCGTGCTCTCTTGCCGCGCCCCGACGCCGCTGCCCGCCGTGCTCTGCCCCGACGACGGCGCCTGACCGTACATGCTCCGCTTGCCGCGCCGCCGCTGGTTCGCCGCCGCCGCCCGTCGTGTTCTGCCTCGACGCCGCCGCCTGGGCGCGCTCCGCTTGCCGCACCGTCGCCCGCCTCTGTTAATTTTTTTGAGATACATGCATGCATGTGTGTAGTGTATATGTGTATGTATGTGTATGTGTGTGCAGTGTATATGTGTGTGCATGCAGATATGTATATGTATGTGTATGTATGTGTATGTATGCATGTGTGTAGTGTATATGTGTATGTATGTATATGTGTGTACCAGATAACTTCGACATGAGGGGGTCGATATACCCCCTCCCCGATAACTTCGACATGATGGGGGGAGGGGGTCACCAAGGGTTCGAGGGTCACCGAGTGTTCGAGGGTTCGTGGGGGCGAGGGTTGGGAACTAACTAGGGTAGAGGGTCGAGGGTTGCCGAGTGTTCGAGGGATCGAGGGGCGAGGGTCGGGAACTATCTAGGGTAGAGGGTCGAGGGTCGCCAAGTGTTCGAGGGGGCGAGGGTCGGGAAGAAGAGGAGAAAAAAAGAAGAGGAAAAAGGAGAATAAGAAGAGAGGAAGAAAAGGAAGAGGAGAAGAAGAAAGGAATAGAGGAGAAGAAGAAAAAATAGAAAAATTCTATTTTTTCTTCTTCTCCTCTATTCCTTTCTTCTTCTCCTCTTTTTTTTTCATCTTTGTTTTCTTCGATCTTCTCCCCCTCCCGATAGGAATGTTTTTTATAGAAAGTTACAATTTTAGAAAAGTTTTATATATGCAAAAGTTACAATTTTAGAAAAAGAAGGATAGGAAAGAAGAAAATAAGAAGAGGAAAGAAAGAAGAAGAGGAGAGGAAAAGAAGAGGAGAGGAAAAGAAGAGGAGAAATAAATAAGAAAAAGAAAAAAGAAGAAAAAGAAGAGGAGAAGAAGAAAGGAATAGTGGAGAAGAAGAGAAAATAGAATATATTCTATTTTCTCTTCTTCTCCACTATTCCTTTCTTCTTCTCCTCTTTTTTTTCTTCTTTTTTTTCTTCGATCTTCTCCTCTAGCTATTCCTTTCTTCTTCTCCTCTATTGGTCGAGGGTCGGGAACTAGGGTAGAGGGTCGAGGGTCGTTAAGGGGTCAAGGGTCGAGGGTTTCAGGGTCATCGAGGGTTCGAGGGGTCGAGGATCGCCGAGGGGTCGAGAGAGGTTTCCTAGTGTCAAAGTATTGAAGAAATCCATGCCTTCATCATTAGCCGGAAGTAACCAGGGCATGTTGGTATGAAGTTCTGCAAAGTTGTTCTGGAATGGAGTCCCGGATAGAATAATCCGCCTTTTGGTATGAATTCAGCAAAGGCCTTCCAAATAGCGATATTCGGAAGGCTCTTGCTGAACTTTGTACCAAAAAGCGAATTATCCTATCTGGGACTCCGTTCCAGAACAACTTTGAAGAGCTTCGTACCATCATGCACATGTTACTTTCGCCTAATGATGAAGACATGGTTTTGTTGAATCCTTTGACACTAGGCAACCTCCCGACCCCTCGGCGATCCTCTCGAACATGAGAGGAAGAAGAGGGTCGTCTAGGGGTCGAGGGTTTCAGGGTCGTCGAGGGTTCGAGGGGTCGAGGATCGCCGAGGGGTCGAGAGAGGTTTCCTAGTGTCAAAGTATTGAAGAAATCCATGCCTTCATCATTAGCCGGAAGTAACCAGGGCATGTTGGTACGAAGTTCTGCAAAGTTGTTCTGGAATGGAGTCCCGGATAGAATAATCTGCCTTTTGGTACGAATTCAGCAAAGGCCTTCCAAATAGCGATATTCGGAAGGCTCTTTCTGAACTTTGTACCAAAAAGCGAATTATCCTATCTGGGACTCCGTTCCAGAACAACTTTGAAGAGCTTCGTACCATCATGCACATGTTACTTTCGCCTAATGATGAAGACATGGTTTTGTTGAATCCTTTGACACTAGGCAACCTCCCGACCCCTCGGCGATCCTCTCGAACATGAGAGGAAGAAGAGGATAAAAAAGAAGAGGAAGAAAAAAAAAGAGGAGAAGAAAGAATAGAGGAGTTCTTCTCCTCTATTCTTTCTTCTCCTCTTTTTTTTCTTCTTCTTCCTCTGTTTTTATCGGGAACGAGGGTCGTCGAGGGACATAGATGTAGTGTCGTCGTTGTCGATATATACCCCCTCCCGATAGCTTACTATGATTAGGTAGCTAGTTCTACGTTTGGCACTAATATATCCATCTGTCATGTTTGAATAATAATTGCCATGTTGTAAATATTTGTAGAAACTATGGACACCACCCTAGACGAAGCAACAAAAGAAGCATTGTTGAGGGACATAATCGCCGAAGGAAGTGATGCCATCTCGTTGTTTCTCAACGAAACCGATGGACTGGAAGGAGAGGGTAAACAAGCTGGCTACGGTGACCTAATGCTGGTGCAAGAAGAAGAACATGAGGACGGCTCCGGTGACCCAATGCCGGTGCAAGAAGGAGACCGTGATGACGGCTCCGGTGACCGAACCGAGTCCGGCCAGGTATATATATTAGTTAAGCCTATGCTGACTAGCTGATTGATGCATTCATTGTTTTGGTATGTACACATATTAATTAAGTCTTTGTTTTTTTTTCTAGCCCTCCGGATCGAGCACAACTTCGGTAAAGAGACGAGGCCCGAAGAAAAAGTTGAGCTTGGATGAAAAGTTTGAGATCATAGCAATCGCGCCCGACGGCCAACCTATTGAACCCCTCCGGACAAAGAGCGCATTTGTTGCTCAGTGCGGGGTTCTGGTTAGGGACAAGATCCCGATAAGCATCCAGCAATGGTTTAAGCCGGCTACAGAAGACCCTGAGGTGTCCTATGTTAATGATATGCAGAAAAATGATCTTTGGACTGAGCTGAAGTCAAATTTCACCCTACCGCCAGAGGATAATCCAGAGAACCCAGTTAAAGAGAAATTAATCAAGTCTTTTGCTCTGAAGAGGATGGCAGAACTATTCAGGAGGTGGAAGAAAGAGCTGAATAAGTTTGTCGAAAATAATGAGACACCAGAATTCAAGGGCAGATATGAGAAGATCAGAGATCACTGGCCCGCATTTGTGGCCCACAAGACATCGGAAAAGAGTAAGAAGATGTCGGCGACAAACAAGCAAAATGCTGCGAAGAAGAAGCTTCACCATCGCACGGGGTCAGGTGGCTACCTCGTAGCCCGGCCTAAGTGGTCCAAGACTAAGAATGATCTGGTTCATAAAGGGATCGAACCAGAGACAATTAACTGGCCAGACCGTTGCCGGACTTGGTTCTTCGGGGCTGGCGGAACCTTGGACCCTATAACAGGGAAGTGCATTTGGACGAACGATCAAATGGACATACCAGTCAGTAAGCTTAAGCAGTATATCGAAGCAGCGCAGGAAGGGACGTTCTTTCCAGACAGAGAGAACGACGAGCTCACAATGGCCCTCGGGAATCCTGAGCACCCTGGACGGACACGAGGCACGCCAGGCTCCATTCCGTGGAAGGTTGGGTTTTCGGACGCAGGCGGTTACAAATCCCATGAGAGGAGGAAAAAAGTGCAGCAGACCCAAATGCAGGCACTGCAAGCAAGGGTAGACGCGATAGAGGAACGAGAAGCAAATCGCAGCAAACGTACTGCCGAAGCCTCCCCCGAAGCTACCCCGCCATCTCAGCGCAGAAGCAGCGTGGCTTCCACCGAGCTGCTTCAGCCGGAGCATGCCTTGACGGCTCCTGCCAGCTATCCCGTGGATGCTATCACGGAGTCTCAAAATTGCCACCTTATGACGCAATGGATGAATTTGAAGGTCAAGGCGGCTGTTGGCTCTGTTTATCCTACTGAACCCGGCGCAACTTTTCACTGCCGGCCGATTCCAGAAGGATATGCTAGGGTGATGGTGGATGAGATAACGGAGGGATTTGAGGACCTCCAACTTGACCACCCTACCGGTGAAGGGGAGACTCGGCTGGGGTCTGCTCTGAAGACTCCATGCCTATGGCGGAAGGAGCTCATCAACCTTCCGAACTGGACGCCTCCGCCTCCTCCTCCTCCTCCTCCGGCGAGTCAGGGCACTCCGCCTCCTCCACCGCCTCCTCCTCCGGCGAGTGACGATCAGGGCCCTCGGCCGGCTCCTTCTCCGGCGCGTGGCGGCACTCCGCCTCCTTCTCCGCCTGCGCCGACGCGCCCGAGCAGCCAGCCTCCTCCTTCTCCACCTCGTCAGCATGGGCGGAAGAGACCTGCCGCCGCTCCAACTGCTCCGGCGCGTCGTAGTCCTTCTCCTCCACCTCTTAAGCAAGTAAAGAAGACAACCGCTCCGTCTGCTCGGTCGGCGTCTAGCAGTACAACCAGAGGCGGGAGGACATACAGATTCGGTCCTTCTCTGAAGACTCCAGAGAAGTTACCATATGAGAGGACCCAGGAGGAGAACGCCGAGATCGCGCGGACGAAGTGAAGGAACTTCTTTGAAGGGGTGAAAGCAAAGAAACATCCACCTCCGGAGGAGAAGGTAGATCGGGTGAAAGTGAAGCGCACTCTGGCTGCCCTGACAAAACCACCGAAGTCTGATCCGCCGAAAGGAAACTATGACCGCATTATTGGAAAGGAATTTGCCGAAGCGGAGCGGTCGGGAAGTACTGTCAGTGATCAAAGGCTGAAAGAACGACGAGCTGGGAAACAAATTGCCCAGCTCGGCGAACAAGCGAAGCAATCGTGCCCCCCGCTCAAGGTGCCTAGCCACAACGTCGCTAATGATCCGAGGATGGTGCCCGGTTATAGCAATCTTGCAGATTACCTGCCCGACGAAGTACATTATGAACCCATGGACATGCAGATACAAAGATACGAGTACGGGAAGCCTCTCGTCAAAGATGAAAGATCTCTATCAACGATGATGCGAAGATTGCATGATTGGTACTTGAAAATCTGCAGAGACTCTGGGGGGAGGAGTACTTTGTATGTGAAAGTTAAAAAGGAGCATGACCTCGTTGGAATTGATCTGTTGCCTGTTCCATTTGAGGAGTTCTATCAGTTTTTCAATCAATTGGCCCTCGATAAAACAACGGTCGCCTGCTACTGTCTGTAAGTAGTACTACTTCTGTCATTAAGTTTCTCTATATAGCTTAGCTCTTTCATTGCATGTATTTATAATCATCCTCACTATATTATGCAGATTGAAGATCGCCGAATTGAAGAAAAGACAAGTCGGTGATATTGGGTTCATTAACACATATCTCATAGATGCAACTCAGGTTAAATTTCATGCCGCAGATACCGAGGCCAACTTGCTACGATCGTTGGTAATAAATCAAAACAAAGATATAATACTCTTTCCTTACAACTTCAAGTGAGTGTTACTGTCTTGTGCGTATTCGGTTTCCCTTATATATTAGTCAAGGTTATAGTAATGTAATTGATGAGTTATGCATGCGTGTGCAGTTTCCACTATATTCTCCTACATATTAAGCTTGAGCAGGGACTAGTAACCGTCTTAGACTCAAGACGAAAAGATCCCCAGGACTATGCAGACATGACTCAAATACTCGAGAAGTAAGTTAAATCGATCATTATCCACCATATCAGCAACTTTGTTCATTTCCTGATATATCAAGTAATTGTTTTCTTTGTCCGGCAGGGTTTGGAGAAAATTCACCAGAAAAGCTCCGGGACTGCCGAAGGAGCTGCAATTTAGACACCCGAAAGTAAGTACTATAGTAGCATTTTAAGCGCATCTACTAGTCATTCAAGCGCTAGTTTCATCAATACCATTTGGCATTCTTGCTTATCAGTTTGATTAACCTCTATTTCTTGTAAAGTGGTTGTGGCAGGAACAAGGGAATGATTTCTGTGGATACTATGTTTGCGAGTCCATCCGCCACACGACCTGTGAGCGGGGCTACACTGAAGAACAATATGAAGTACGTAAATAACAACATTCACAATTTTATTTTATTACCATCATTTGTGTTGAGTTTCATTCATTCACATATATATGTATTGACCCCCTTCTTTAAATTAGATGTTTCGGAAGCGGGATGAACTCCTAGCACCAGTTCGCATGCGGGCAATTCAAGAGGAATTGGCGGCATTCTTTCTTGACCACGTGATCCCTGAAAACGGAGAATTCTATGTGGACCCTGAGTCCGTATGATTATATTTGTAAGAGATAATTATTGTATATATGTAGCCGGTAGTGTCAGATAGATATACGAGAACTTGTTGTTCGACCAATCTCTCGGAGTAGGAGAGGTGGTCGATATCACTTCTCTCTGTATGCATATATGTTCATGACGATCTTCTGTTTCCTTCGTTTGCTTACTAGCTAGCCAGCGTGTCTAGTCCTCTCTATACGTATGTATAGTACATAGCGTCGACCAAGCACGGACATAAGAGAGGACACTTCTCTCTATTAATTATAGCTAGCTAACACAATATATGAAACACCTAAATTAACCCCCCAAAACCCCAAACCCCCCCCCCTTTCAAAAAAACTAAAACCCCAGCCACAGAAATGCTGACGCGTGGATGCCTATTGGTCCCGGTTGGTGCCACCAACCGGGACCAAAGGGTCTCCTGCCTGGGCTCTGCGCACTGCCCACGTGGAGGCCCATCAGTCCCGGTTCTGGATTGAACCGGGACTAAAGGGTCGGGGCATTAGTACCAACACTTTAGTCCCGGTTCAGGAACCGGGAATAAAGGCCCTTACGAACCGGGACTATAGGCCCTTTTTCTACCAGTGTATGACAGTTTTGATGATCTTGCCAAGTACCATGTCATGGAGAATAATATAACCCCATGAAACCCTCTCAAAACCACTTCTGTCCTTTTTCAAGTTTGAACATTTTTGCACTGTCAAACATGTCCAAATGATCTCAAACTTGGTGCACATTCTCAAATGGTGTAATAATGCATCTATACCAAATGGCACAAGTTGGAGAGAATGTTATCTTGATCAAAGTACCCCAGAAACCTTTCTATCCAGAACCAAATTTGAACAACTCTACATTGCCAAGTGTGTCCTTTTGATCTGAATTTTTGTGGACATGTTCAAATACTCAAATGATGACACTACACCAAGTGGTGCATCAAGGAGAAGTGATTTGCTCAACTAGATCTACACAAGTTCATTTCTGCTAATTTCTTGGGTTTACAAAAGTTACATTGTGAACTTTGCCCAAATAAGCTCAAAATGGGTGTCAGGCCCTAATTATATGTGCAATTTCACCCTGTGGAGTCTCCTGCCAAATGGAGTTCATTTTCTTAACCAAACAAGCATCAAACACCTTTTGCCATTTTACTAAAACCCCTGTTTTGACCTATTCCACTCTTCTCCATGGACTCCTGAAAGTGCAACTATCCCTGGGTGGTTTTGGTAATTCCTAACAACATATAGCTCATTGAGCTAACATTATTCCAAGATGAATATTTCAGGAAAAGCTTAATGGATGGCATGGCATGGATGAGGAAAGTGGATCCCTCAAAATTATAAGGACAAAGGATTGGCTCAAACTTCAAGATCAAGACTCTACATTTTATATTTTAGTGATCCAAGATCACATTGAGTCCATAGGAAAAGCCAATACTATCAAGGAGGGATGATGTGTTGCTTAATGAGCCTCTTGCTTCATGTGCTTAGTGATATGCTCCAAAACCCTCAACTACCTTCCCACATCCACATTTGACCTAAACCAAAAGTCAAACTTGGCCCCACCGATTCTTTCCATCCGGCGCCACCGAGTTTCATTTGTCATAGCCACTACGACAAACGCTATCTATTCGGTTTCACCGATAGGGATCTCGGTCTCACCGAGATGGGATTGCAATTTCTCTGTTTCCCTTCGTAATGTTTCGGTCTAACCGAATTGAGCGATCGGTCCCATCGAGATTGCAATGTAAACTCACTGTTTCCTTTTTGTAACATTTCGATCTCACCGAAAAGAGCGAATCTGTCCCACCGAGTTTACCTGACCAACTCTCTGGTTAGCTTATTACCAAAATCGGTCCCACCGAGTTTGTGTAATCGGTCACACTGAGATTACGTTATGCCCAAACCCTAACCATATCGGTCCTACCGAGTTGCATCTTAGTCCCACCGAAAATCCTAACGGTCACTAGGTTTGCTGAATCGGTCCGACCGAGTTTAATGATTCGGTCCCACCGAGTTTGGCAGATTGTGTGTAACGGTTAGATTTATTGTGGAGGCTATATATACCCCTCCACCCACTCTTCATTCGTGGAGAGAGCCATCAGAACAGATCTTCACTTCCAATACACATTTTCTGAGAGAGAACCACCTACACTTGTGTTGATCTCAAGATATTCCATTCCTACCATATGAATCTTGATCTCTAGCCTTCCCCAAGTTGCTTTCCACTCAAATCTTCTTTCCACCAAATCCAAATCCTGTGAGAGAGAGTTGAGTGTTGGGGAGACTATCATTTGAAGCACAAGAGCAAGGAGTTCATCATCAACACACCATTTGTTACTTCTTGGAGAGTGGTGTCTCCTAGATTGGCTAGGTGTCACTTGGGAGCCTCCGACAAGATTGTGGAGTTGAACCAAGGAGTTTGTAAGGGCAAGGAGATCGCCTACTTCGTGAAGATCTACCGCTAGTGAGGCAAGTCCTTCGTGGGCGACGACCATGATGGAATAGACAAGGTTGCTTCTTCATGGACCCTTCGTGGGTGGAGCCCTCCGTGGACTCGCGCAACCGTTACCCTCCGTGGGTTGAAGTCTCCATCAACGTGGATGTACGATAGCACCACCTATCGGAACCACGCCAAAAACATCCGTGTCTCCAATTGCGTTTGAATCCTCCAAATCCTTCCCTTTACATTATTGCAAGTTGCGTGCTTTATTTTCCGCTGCTCATATACTCTTTTGCATGCTTGATTGAATTGTGTGTAGATTGCTTGACTTGTGCTAAGATAGCTAAAATCTGCCAAGAACTAAAATTGGGAAAAGGCTAGATTTTTATTTGGTCAAGTAGTCTAATCACCCCCCCTCTAGACATACTTTCTATCCTAAAAGTGGTATCAGAGCTTTGGTCTCCATTTGCTTTGATTTCCATAGCTTTTGGTGGTCATAGCCTTGGTTTCACAACCTAGGAGAGTATGGCGTCTAGCGAGGGAACTTATCACCGTAGAGGTCCTTACTTTGATGGTACTAATGTTGCTAGTTGGAAGCATAAGATGAAAATGCATATTCTTGGACATAACCCCGCCGTTTGGGCTATTGTGTGTGTTGGCTTGCAAGGTGACTTCTTTGATGGAAAAGAACCAAACCGTGAAGCTACCGCGGAAGAGTTGAAGATGCTGCAATACAACGCTCAAGCTTGTGATATTCTCTTCAACGGATTGTGCCCCAAAGAATTCAACAAAATCAGCCGTCTTGAGAATGCAAAGGAAATTTGGGATACTTTGATTGATATGCACGAAGGTACCGACTCCGTCAAGGAATCCAAATTGGATGTGCTTCAAAGTCAACTTCACAAGTTCAAAATGAAGGATGGTGAAGGTGTCGCTGAAATGTACTCTAGGCTTGCTCTTCTCACAAATGAGATTGCCGGCTAAGGGAGTGAAGAGATGACCGATAGATTCATCATCAAGAAGATCCTAAGAGCCTTGGATGGAAAATATGATACCGTGTGCACATTGATCCAAATGATGCCCAATTACAAAGATCTCAAGCCAACGGAAGTCATTGGAAGAATTGTTGCTCATGAGATGTCACTCAAGGATAAAGAGGAACTTCACAACAAATCAAGTGGTGCTTACAAAGCCTCATGTGAAGCTCCCACATCATCAAGTGAGAAGCAAACCTTCAATGAAGAATTGAGCTTAATGGTGAAGAACTTCAACAAGTTCTACAAGAGTAGAAGCAAAGATAGAAGCTCCAAGTCAAGGTCCTACAATGACAAAAGATCTTCTATTCGAGAGTGAAACTGCTACAATTGTGGAAGACCCGAACACTATTCCATTGAGTGTACGGCTCCCTACAAGAGAAGAGAAGACTCTCCCAAGAGAAGAAGTAGAAGAGAAGAATCACCATCAAGAGAAAGAAGGAGTAGAGATGATCGTTATGAACGAAGACACTCTCGAAGAAGCAAGGATTCGGAAAGAAAGGACAAGTCATCAAGGAGCTACACAAAACGAAGACATCAAGCTCATGTTGGTGAATGGGTATCCGGCTCCGACTCCGACAACCACTCCGAGAGAAGCTATCACTCTGATTCCTAATATACTCAAGATGAAGGTGTTGCCGGTCTAGCACTTGTGTCAACCAACTTCTACGACATATTTGACTCACCAAATGAAGGAGTTGGAACATGCTTCATGGCTAAAGGCCCAAAGGTATCACATCCCGAGTATGTTGATTTCAATAGTGATGAAGATGACTTTTTAGGTGATGATGATTTACTTGTTGATAACTCTAGTGATGAATACTATGATGAAACGTCAATTAATCATGCTAATCAAGATAAAACGAATGACAATGATAAGGAGAAGATTGAGTTTCTAACTAAAGAACTAAACACTCTTAAGTTAGCTCATGAAACTATCTTAGGAGATCATCGAGAACTTTTAAGGACACATGAGAAATTACGCTTTGAAAATCTCAACCTCGAGCAAGAGCATGAGTTCTTAAAAGCAATCAATGATGATCTTCGTAAGAAAAGTTCTTCCTACATTGCCAAGCGTTTACTCTTATCCACTTACATGCCTCAAGTCAAATCTAGTAACAAGAACAAGAAAGATTCTTCCTCTAGTAGTAACAATGATCGTGTTAAATCCAATATTGTTGCTTCTAGTAGTTCTCTTGATTCCACTAATGATTCTCTTAGCCAAGTTACACATGAGCAAGAAAATAGCCTATTGAATGGAATTATAGAGAAAGAAGTTTACAAGAGCCTTGACGAAAGTAAGAAATTTGAGGAAATTGTACGCAAGCAAGGAAGGCACCGGAAGAATCAAGGTGTTGGTTTTGAACGAAAGTTCAATGCCAATGGAGTTGAGTGGGAAGAAGATCAATACCTCAAGACAAAGTTTGTTCCCCAACAAGAGAAGTATGATCCTACTTCTTTCAAAGGGACACAAGCTCAAGATGATCTTCCACCACAAGACCACAAGCAAAAAGGCAAGGACAAGCTTCAAGAGGAAATTGATGCATTTGAATAAGCTCGTAAGGCCTTGGTCAAGTGGATTCCCAAGACTACATCAAGTTCCACTTCATCAAGTACGACTACAACTCCGAGGATTCCCATCAAGATGGTGTGGATCCAAAAGAAGAAGAACTAGAGAGTTCTTGAGGGTGACTCCGCCAACATACTTCACTCTTATCATTTTGGCAAGAACAAGTGCAATCAACTTCCACATCTTGCACTAGTTCAAGGAGTCACAAACCCTCTTGTTAGTAAGTCAAGGGACAAGGAAACCTAAAAGCTTTCATGGACATCATCTTGTGTGTGCATCACTCTATGTCTATGGATATCCCTGTTTGTTCCTTGTGGGACTAACCCATATAGGTATTGAAAGTGCAATTCACTACAATGGATAGCTCCAATTGATCTACATCAACATTGAGCATCCACATCTTCAACATCTACATGAAGTCATCATCGACAAAAACCAAGGTTAGTTCATACCTCTTAGGGGGGATATCACATCTAGGGGGAGCTTTACTCTAAGACTTGAGCTAAAGCAACTCTAATGATGTGAACACAACAATGCTTTATGTAAAAGTGGTAACCCCACTTGTGCTTAAACGATGAGTATGACCTATGATCAGATGTTCTCATTTGACTCCTAAGTAAATATACTCATATATAGATGACCTAGTCATCGCCAATTGCTTGATAGATGCTAGAATTGGTTGTGCATGCTTTGCCACATATTTCAATTGCCATTTTATTGTGTGAGCATGTTGGTTGCATATTTTACTCATTCGAGGACATCCACTTGTTGTTTTGATTGATTGGTTTTCTTTTCTCTTGCCAAGTGGATGGACAAGAATGCCTAAGAACCCTCTCTAGCTATCTATGTTTTTCTCATCTCAAACTTTATTCATGCTACATCACAAAATTTGATCAAGCCAGATTCAAACCACTCTGTGTGAGGAGCACTCGGAGTCCCCGATTTGTCATAGACTTAAACTTCCAAAACTTCTTTGTGCTTTTCGGTCTGACCGATTCCTCCATTTCGGTCATACCGAGATCACTAAGTCGATCTAGGTTTTCACCTCGGTGAAACCGATTTGAACTTTTCGGTCACACCGAGTTGCTATAATTGTCAACAGTTATGCATCTCGGTGCCACCGAGTTGTTCCACTTGGTCACACCGATAGGGTCGGGCTATATATACTCACGGGCAAAATTTTCGAAATTTCTTCGAAACCTCTTCGCCCGCGCATAGCTCGCTCTGCCTCCTGGGTCTCCAGATCGTCCTCCTCGTCGCCAGCCGCCCCCTGTCGCTGGTCTCCACCACCGTCAACGGATTTCGTCTCCGTCGTTGCCGCCGTAGCGAGTCCACCACCAAACTAGGGTATGGACTCGATCACAGTGCTATCCCCGTCTGATTCCTAGCACATTGTGTTCATTATGATTCTTGCTACAATTGAAACACTCCTATCCAGTCAAATCAATCCGTAGAATAGTTGCGATTCGAAAATTTAGGTTTAGGTTTCAGCCGAAACCATCTCGGACCCACCGGGTTGCGGAACTCGGTTCCACCGATTCGGCCACGGCCATTGCACATGTGGTTCTCGGTCTGACCGAGAATTACAAATAGGTGAGACCGAGTTCAGGACTTTGTGAAACCCTAGCAGTCTCGGTGCCACCAAACTGTGACTCGGTCTGACCGCGTTCACTAGTTTAGGTTCCAAAAGCTGCTTCGGTATCACCGAGTTTGCAAATCGGTTGATCCGGAATGCTTTCTGTGGAAAACTAAAACTAAGTTTTTGACTCATTCTTTTGCAAAAATCTCTGCATTTTGTGACGCTCATCCACTCTATCTTATCTATAACCTATTCTTAGGATCAGCAGTCAGAGTTTGCAACATGTCTGATCAGAGTGACAGCCAGAACAAATCTGAGGAGCAGGTTCATATGAGTGAGGGCACTAGTCCCTCTAGCAGCTCTGATGAGGGTAGCAGGAGCACCCCAAGCAACTTGCCTAAGGCTGCCACTAGAGCAAGCAAGAAGAGAACTTCTGAATCAGAGGATGAGGACTATGTGGTAGAGGAGGAAGCCACATCCAAGAAGAAAGTGCTCAAGAAAGAGTATGGGTCAGCTGCAGCCATCAAGCCTGGAATGCAGAAAAAGGCACCTGCAAGGAGAGTTCCCACTTCTAAGCTTAGGAAGGCTGTAACTGAAGAATGAAGTTCACCATTGAATCTGAAGAGGAAGCAGGTGGCCAAGATAAGAAGAAGAAGAGAGCCAGAACAACAACTGCCAGAGTTCTTGGCAAACCCTCCATGAGGAGAGACTCTGAGGGAGAAGAAGAGGAAGAAGTGGTTGCTACACCAGCACCCAAGGCACAGAAGCTTATGGGTGATGCCATAAGGTCAGGGGCTACTTCATCCAAGCCCAAGGAAGCACCCAAAGCTGCCTCCAAGCCCAAGAGTGCACCTAAGAGGAACACCAGGAATATATCTGCTGCTGAAAAGAACAAGGCCCAGTTCCTGACATTGCTGAAGAAGAAGAAGAAGAAGTACAAGTTCTCAGGAAGCTCAAGCCCAAGATCCCAGACCACAATGATGCTCATCCTGTGGCTGAGGACATGAAAATCAGGAGAGATTCAGGGCTGAAGAAGTGGAGGGAAGCAGATCCATATGCTTCAAGGGAGAAGAACTGCTGTGGATTACAGGTTTCACACCAAGGAACAACAAGACTTCTATGAGACAGTGCTGCTGGATAAGAAACCCATAGTATGTGACATGAGATGGGTTGATTGGGAATACATCAAGGAGAACGAAGAACACTATCCTAGAGAGCATGACAACTTCAAAGCTTGTGGAGTTGCAGACTTTGTTGGGCAGAAGCTCACAAAGTGGAATGAGGAGCTCATTATGCAATTCTACTCCACAGCACACTTCTATCCAGATGGCAGGATAGTTTGGATGTCAGAAGGCACTAGATACCAGTCAACAGTTGCTGAATGGGCACAGCTGATCAATGCCCCAGAAGAGTAGGAAGATGACTTGGACATCTATTCCAAGAAGAAGATGGATCACAATTCCATGTCAAATATGTACAAGGAGATCCCAAACAAAGCACTTGACACTTTCAAGTTTGGCTCAGTGCACTTCCTTCTGTCAGGGCTGCCCACTATCAACTGGATTCTAAGGCACACTCTCTTGCCCAAGTCAGGTGAGCACAAGATGATCCGAGGCCATGCAATAAACATGCTCCACATATTTGATGTGCTACAGAAATTCAAGGTGATGAGCCTCATGGTAGAGACCATTAAGAGGACAGCAGCTGATCAGAAGAGGAGCTGTGGATATGCCCCACAAATTCAGGAGTTGATTAAGTCAAAGATGGGCACAGGCACATACCTGCTGTATAAGAAACACCTGCCCATCCATCCAGATTTTGAGGACAATCAAGTTGTCATGAATGAGAATGAACCATCATCTGCACATGCTCAAGCAAAGAAGGAGAAGGCAAAGATGGAGAAAGCTGCCAAGATGCCAACTCAAGAGGAGGCATCTGATTACTTCTTGAAGAACAAGCAGGAGCAGCTCAGTTACCTGATAGCATCCACTCTGAGAATTGAGAAAGGACTGGCCACCCTGACTCGAAACCAAGAGAGCCTGGAAAGAATCATGGAACAAAAGTTCAATGACCTGAATGTGAAAGTAACAGAGATTCAGTCTGCAGTGGAGCAATTACAGGATGATATGGAGGAGAGGAAGGGCAAGATCACAACTGATGCCTTTGCCAGAGTGCCCAGAGCTCAGAGATCATCTGCAGTGCTAGTTGCTGACTCCAAAGACACCACTTCTGCACCAGCTACAGCCTCAGTTCCACCAGCTCCAGCTCCTACCCCAGCAGCTCCAACCACTTCTACTGAAGCCTTCGTCCTTGGCGTCATCCAGACTCCACCAACTAAAGACCAAGCCTGAGAGTCGTTTAGTACTATGCATTTTCTATGAACTTTTTGGTAACTTGTTGCCAAAGGGGGAGAAAAATGTATAGATCATAGGCTTCGAGAGAGAGAGTTTGCATTTGTTCTCTCTTGTCTTCTTGGTTGAAACTTTATTTGCTTTTGAGTGCTTGAGATACTATGCCGTAATCTGTGAGACGTTGATGATCATGTGTTTGATCATAAGCTACACTTAATGCTTGTTGGATATCACTATCAGTTTATCCTTATTTTGATCATTCACTTTGCTTGGTGATGAGTGCATGTATTTAGTTCTTATCATTTTGAGCGCTCCACCAAGATGTATGTGACATGGAAGAGTAACCCATGATCCTAACTCATTGTGCATTTGCAGTCCAAAGCAAATCTTAAATATGCACAAATTTAGGGGGAGCTCCTGCTTATCACATACTTCTCAAAGCGACGATGTATTTCACTCTTATTATCATTTGTTGAAGCTTTGATCTATATGTTGTCATCAATTACCAAAAAGGGGGAGATTGAAAGTGCAACTATCCCTGGGTGGTTTTGGTAATTCCTAACAACATATAGCTCATTGAGCTAACATTATTCCAAGATGAATATTTCAAGAAAAGCTTAATGGATGGCATGGCATGGATGAGGAAAGTGGATCCCTCAAAATTATAAGGACAAAGGATTGGCTCAAACTTCAAGATCAAGACTCTACATTTTATATTTTAGTGATCCAAGATCACATTGAGTCCATAGGAAAAGCCAATACTATCAAGGAGGGATGAGGTGTTGCTTAATGAGCCTCTTGCTTCATGTGCTTAGTGATATGCTCCAAAACCCTCAACTACCTTCCCACATCCACATTTGACCTAAACCAAAAGTCAAACTCGGCCCCACCCATTCTTTCCATCCGGCGCCACCGAGTTTCATTTGTCATAGCCACTGCCACAAACCCTAGCTATTCGGTTTCACCGATAGGGATCTCGGTCTCACCGAGATGGGATTGCAATTTCTCTGTTTCCCTTCGAAACGTTTCGGTCTAACCGAAGTGAGCGATCGGTCCCACCGAGATTGCAATGTAAACTCACTGTTTCCTTTTTGTAACATTTCGGTCTCACCGAAAAGAGCGAATCTGTCCCACCGAGTTTACCTGAGCAACTCTCTGGTTAGCTTATTACCAAAATCGGTCCCACCGAGTTTGTGTAATCGGTCACACTGAGATTACGTTATGCCCAAACCCTAACCATATCGGTCCTACCGAGTTGCATCTCAGTCCCACCGAAAATCCTAACGGTCACTAGGTTTGCTGAATCGGTCCGACCGAGTTTAACGATTCGGTCCCACCGAGTTTGGCAGATTGTGTGTAATGGTTAGATTTATTGTGGAGGCTATATATACCCCTCCACCCACTCTTCATTCGTGGAGAGATCCATCAGAACAGATCTTCACTTCCAATACACATTTTCTGAGAGAGAACCACCTACACTTGTGTTGAGCTCAAGATATTCCATTCCTACCATATGAATCTTGATCTCTAGCCTTCCCCAAGTTGCTTTCCACTCAAATCTTCTTTCCACCAAATCCAAATCCTGTGAGAGAGAGTTGAGTGTTGGGGAGACTATCATTTGAAGCACAAGAGCAAGGAGTTCATCATCAACACACCATTTGTTACTTCTTGGAGAGTGGTGTCTCCTAGATTGGCTAGGTGTCACTTGGGAGCCTCCGACAAGATTGTGGAGTTGAACCAAGGAGTTTGTAAGGGCAAGGAGATCGCCTACTTCGTGAAGATCTACCGCTAGTGAGGCAAGTCCTTCGTGGGCGACGGCCATGATGGAATAGACAAGGTTGCTTCTTCATGGACCCTTCGTGGGTGGAGCCCTCCGTGGACTCGCGCAACCGTTACCCTCCGTGGGTTGAAGTCTCCATCAACGTGGATGTACGATAGCACCACCTATCGGAACCACACCAAAAACATCCGTGTCTCCAATTGCGTTTGAATCCTCCAAATCCTTCCCTTTACATTCTTGCAAGTTGCATGCTTTACTTTCCCCTTCTCATATACTCTTTTGCATGCTTGATTGAATTGTGTGTAGATTGCTTGACTTGTGCTAAGATAGCTAAAATCTGCCAAGAACTAAAATTGCGAAAAGGCTAGATTTTTATTTGGTCAAGTAGTCTATACCAAATGGCACAAGTTGGAGAGAATGTTATCTAGATTTTTGCACTGTCAAACATGTCCAAATGATCTCAAACTTGTTGCACATTCTCAAATGGTGTAATAATGCATCTATACCAAATGGCACAAGTTGGAGAGAATGTTATCTTGATCAAAGTACCCCAGAAACCTTTCTGTCCAGAACCAAATTTGAACAACTCTACATTGCTAAAATCTGCCAAGAACTAAAATTGGGAAAAGGCTAGATTTTTATTTGGTCAAGTAGTCTAATCACCCCCCCCCTAGACATACGTCCGATCCTACACCTCCACTTTTTACGACAGCCCCTCCTAGACCTCTTCTACCTCCAGTAGCAATGGCTGCATCTCAGATCAATAATTGAGGGGTGAAACCACCACTTTTACCTCTCTGGACAGCCCTTGCACCCCTCTTCCTCACCTCCCTCCTCACTCCAGTGGTCACCCAAGGCATCCAAGGATTTTCCCACATTCTTTACTCCTCCCTAGAGCTACCAGACATTCTTGGTCGTGCCCACTTTGCCAAAAAATGGCATGCTAGCCATTTGCACGCTCTGGAGCGCGCTACAGTGCGCTCCCGCACTGTAGCCGCCCCCTGCAAACCACCTCTGGCCACCTCGGCTCTCCCCCTCACGCCAGCCGATGCTCCTCGACGTCCGCAGCACGCTACGCCTCTGTCCCCCTCCTCCCTCTCTCTCTCTCTACTGCCCCTGCTCGCACGCGCACCGGCCGCCCGAGAGCTCCAGTGAGCGAGCTCACATGCGCGGCGTCTCTAACCCTTCCCCGCTCCCTCTCTTCTCCCCCTGGGCGTAGTCGACCCCCACAAACGCCCTAGACTCGGCGCAGCACCCTCCCAAGGCCCGTAGCAACAAGCACGAGCTCGCCGGCGCACGAACCCACGATGGACCGCCGCTCGCCTATATAAGGCATCCCCGAGCCCTCCTCTCGCCTCCACTCGTCCCCTCCCACTCCAAATAGCCCCACTGGGTCTCCCGTTCATCCCCGGAGCCGCCCAAGCTCGAGATCGAGCTCGAGCCCCGCCGCTTCGGGTCGTCGTCGATCTTGTGGTACAGGCCTCCTTTGCCCCCCCTCTCTCTCTCGATCTAGAACCACCTCACCTCACTGATCCATTCCCCTCTTTCTCCCGCTCGTATTGCAGCTCGGAACGAGCTAACCAGGCTCCTCCCGAGGCCCTTCCGCCGGCTTCCTCGTCGCCGGTGAACCCCTGCACTCTGGCGACCGCCTCCACCCGAACGGCGACTACGCCTTGAGCAAGCCGGTGCCCTCGGATTGGCGCCTCGCCGTCGACCACAGCGACGCCGGTGAGCTCGCCCCCCTCTCTGGCCCGAGGTTGAAGACGACGGCCGTGGGGCCCGTCAGTCAGCCTCACATACTGACAGGTGGGCCCCACCTGTCAGGTTTAAAACGCATGCGCACGCGAACCGTTTCGCTGCGACGGCTGAAGGCGTATTTTGCCTTTATGCCTTCGACGTGGCAGCCTCGCGCGGGCTGAATCCCCTCTGGGTCTGCTGCACTGTGGCCTTTCTGGCCCAGTGGCACAGTGCCACTTTTCTTTTCCTTTTTTCTGTGTGTTTTATAAAAATTCCACAGGATAAAATATTTATCCAAATGGAATAATTCCAACTCCTAAAATCTTAGAATAATTCCACCTATTTATTGATGTAATATTCATGCACATCCATCACACTGTTCTGTACTTTTCAAATTTAAATTCAAATTTGAGCATTTATATTCCCCTCTGAAAATCCATTTCTCCTATTCTGCTACTGCAAATCCAAAACTAGGAATTTTCCCCTTCTTAGTTTTCACCCTAGTATTTAACAAAAATGAGTTGACATTTTTCTGAGCACTTTGGTTTTTCTGTTTTATTATTGCCTTATTTTTCTCGTTATTATTTTGCGACGATAGATTGCGTTACTGACGAAGGAGCTGGACCAGAAGACCCAAAAGACTTTGTTGAGCCAGGCAAGCAGCCCTTTGACCATGTCTAAGAAACCCCTTTTATGCATGTCATATGGCACTTTTATTGCTTGCATCGAAGTCATGATAAAATGGTGACCACTTGGGGTGGTTTGCCTCTGTTGCTTTTCTCGTTGACACTTGCATGATGCATGACCCTACCTTTCTATGAGGGTTATGCCGGTGGGTGTAGATAGGATGCTAAAGTAGTGCTATGCAAAAAGGGACGGGAATATGCATGGAGATGGAGACAAAGTATTTTCAAAAGACTTTTCGAAAACCCCATCGGGTGCCACTTATGCCCGGGGGAGATGATGAGTTGGGTAACCACTTGATGACGAAGTGGTGTACCGAGGCAAGTGCGTGTGTTGTTTCCAAAACGGATTGGTTTAACTTGCGATCGCTATTCCAACCTTACATGCGCAACCACTCTACCCTTATATGGGAAAGGTCATTATTGATTACCTAGGCCGATACTAGCTTGGAGCCTGCATTACTAGTGATCGGGGAGAGTTGGTGCTCTCTCTCGGGACGGGGTCGTGCTAGGTAGGGCGGCCATGACTGTATTTACAGGGCACCGGATACACCGTTGCGTCCCCTCTCGGATGTTACGATCTCGATTGAGTCTCATATGATGTACATCGTGAGGATACGGAACAACGAGTGGACTCCTTGTTAGTGTCGTCTAGGGAAAGATAGTGATCGGGTGCTTACCCCGGGTACTTGAGGTATCACGGGTCGTGGATGACACGGAAGTTCCCCGAATCTTGTGGGTAAAGTGTGCAACCTCTACAGAGTGTAAAACTATTTGAATAGCCGTGTCCACGGTCAAGGACAGTTGGGTAACCGCTCTTGGGCTACGTCCACATGTTTACAAACCCGTGTGTGTGTTTGGATAAGTGGGAAGATCTACTTGGGTCAAGTCAAAGGACTTGACATGATTGAGTTGGGTTGATGCCCACTCTATTTATGTTGATATCTATAACTTGTCCTCATGGTTACTTGAATTCTCCTGATGCATGTCTTACAAGTTGTTGGACATGTCATTGCACTCAAAACTAGCTTTCTGCAAAAATTCACCTATATCATGCATTGTTGTTTCTTGAACCAAAACATGGGTTGCTTGCGAGTACATTCAAAGTACTCATTGGCTTGCCACTGGTTATTTTATTGGCCAGGCATGAAAGAACATGATATGATGAAGAATACTTCAGTGATGAACATGCGAGCTAGGACGCTTCCCAGTCAGAATGCCTGTAGGGTTAAGGCAGATGGCATGGGTCCAAGTTATCGACGAAGATTTCCGCTGCGATGTTATACTCAAGACTCGACCATAATGGTCCTACTTGTGTAATACGATATGTGTGGATGTAAGACTCTTGTTATTCAGCTTCTATGTGTTCAGTGAGCATTGATCTCTGGGATCACTGTACACCTGCATTCGGTGATCATGACTTATGAGTCGGGGTCACCACAGAGCTGGTATCAGAGCCATCCTAACTGTAGGAAACCTTAGTTAGCATGGGCGTTAGTTAGGATAAAACCCATTTTGCAAAACTTTCTATACTCCTCTTCTTTTCTAAGCTTACCAAACCTGAGGGATATTTTCCTTAATGACCTCTCCTATTCAACTTTTGTAGATGGCCGTCGCCCCCTAGAGACTCCTTATGACAGGGTTTGCATCACTCCTAAAAGGCTGACTCCAATAATGCCACTATCCCTTGCTGCCCATATACACCCTGCATGAACTGGAAAATGATGTGCTCGAGAAGGAGTTCTACGCAAAGGTTTTTGTGCCTGCCAAGACCTCACCCCAGGGGTGGTTCTTCATTGGACCACCCATGCCAACAAAAGACCCGGCCATTCAGCAAGTGGCATATGAAGCGCTCCTCCGTCTTCGAGGCCTCCTTCCAGAAATGAAAGAAGAACACGCCACCCGCTACCTACCTGGAAAGAACGGATTTGGAGCCCCAGCTCAAGTGATGATTTCCCTAGAAGATGAGGATCCAACCCTCAAGTACCAGATCCGCTTCATCAATGCCGGAGACTACCTTCTACATCACCTTACCGAAGCATTCCTTAAGGCTCGCCAAGACCTCCCTTCACTTCTGCACCTCCACTGCCTCGAGAAGAAGAAGGTGGTCGAGCAAGAACAACAAATCACTGCCCTAGAAGCCCACATTTTTAATCAGGAGCAGCAAATCAAGGGACTTGAGGGAGTCCTGGATTAGGGGGTGTCCGGATGGCCGGACTATACCTTCAGCCGGACTCCTGGACTATGAAGATACAAGATTGAAGACTCCGTCCCGTGTTCGGAAGGGACTTTCCTTGGCGTGGAAGGCAAGCTTGGCGATGCGGATATTTAGATCTCCTGCCATTGTAACCGACTTTGTGTAACCCTAACCCTCTCCGGTGTCTATATAAACCGGAGGGTTTTAGTCCGTAGAACAACACGCAATATACAACAATCATACCATAGGCTAGCTTCTAGGGTTTAGCCTCCTTGATCTTGTGGTAGATCTACTCTTGTACTACCCATATCATCAATATTAATCAAGCAGGACGTAGGGTTTTACCTCCATCAAGAGGGCCCGAACCTGGGTAAAACTTCGTGTCCCTTGTCTCCTGTTACCATCCGCCTAGACGCACAGTTCGGGACCCCCTACCCGAGATCCGCCGGTTTTGACACCGACATTGGTGCTTTCATTGAGAGTTCCTCTGTGCCGTCGCAATCAGGAAGGATGCCTCCTCCCGTCTTTAAAGACAGCGTCGTTGCTAAGGGAGCTTTGGCTGTCGGCCAAACTCTCCGGCTAGGTGGGTTTCTTATGACCGCCTGTTCGGTTGTTGCGCCGACGGTGACCTGTCGGGTCATCAAAAGCAATCTTCACGTCAGCTCGGAACTCGTCGAGCAGCTAGATCCAATGGAGCTCTCTCCCGTAAATGAGCTCTTGGATCGCATCGCCGCCCTAGGGGTCGCTATGGATTACGACCAGGTTGGGCTTAAACCCGATCTAAGAGAAATTAACTCTCCCCAAGTCACCCATCACGTTGCCGTGGTAGAGGCGCAGTGCGGCGACCCTTCATCTATCTTAAGGACTAGCTACATCCGGATTCCCGATCCCTCCAAGCCGGATACCTGTGGAGGGGAGGATGTAACTCAAGACCTGAGCTTAGAATCAGGCAACGGGCTAGATTCATTGGACAACATCCAAGAATCCGAACTTCAGAGTTCAGAAACTCTTTGGCCTCTGAGTCTTAGATTGGGTGAGGTTTCGGATTTAACACCACTCGCCCACCCGAACATAAGCGATCTATCCCAAATCAGGCAAAAGCCCGAAGAAACAGTACATCATTACTGGGCCAGATTCCTGCTGGTTATGAACAGGATAAAGGACTGCCGCGAGGAAGACGCAATCTCAACCTTCTGCAATAATTGCACGGACAAGGGAATCCTCAACGCCATAAGTCGTCGTGATATTACACGCTTCGCTGACTTGGCGTCCATAGTACAAAAGTACTGTGCGATGGAAAGCGCCTGGAAAACCGAAATAAAATTTTGGGACAATCCGGCCCTGAATAGCAACCTCGTCCGAAATAAAAGGGTGCATCATCGTCAGACACCCGGGTTAAATACCAAAAAACCAAAACCCACTACAGGGCATGGAACCGTACTGGAAAGATGGCTTAATGGACCCTGTAAAATTTATAGTACAGAGGATGCCATACCAACTCACGGCCTTAGAGCATGTGGGATACTCCAGCAGGTGGCCAAAATTGGTGAAGACCTCTTAATTTCGGAGGCCGCAGAAAGCCACCCTAGGGATACCAGTACAGTTCTCACAGTCTTCGAGACTTTCGCATCAAATAATATGCGAAAAATAACACTCCGCAGCCTCGCCGAATTCTATCAAGTAGCAATGATAAACCCATGGAGCGACACGGCTATTACTTTCAATTCCAGTGATGAACCTAAATTCCGAACAGCCCGAGCACCAGCCGCATTGGTCCTCAGTCCAATAGTGGGCGGCTTTCGCCTCACCAAGGTACTCATGGATGGAGGCAGCGGATTGAACCTCATTTATGAGGAAACCCCTTCAAAAAATGGAAATAGTCTGGAACCGCATCGAGCGAAGCAGCACAACCTTTAGAGGAATAATCCCCAGTCGGGAAGCGCGTTGTACAGGAAAAATCACACTAGATGTGGTGTTAGGCACGCCTGATAATTACAGGTCCGAAGAGGTCACGTTCTAGGTGGCCCCATTCAATAGCAGATACCACGCTCTACTAGGGCGGGAAGCGTTTACAATCTTCCAAGCAATACCCCATTATGGGTACATGAAGCTCAAGATGCTCGGGCCGAACGGAATCATCACTCTCGCTAGTGATCCGGACATAGCGCTCCGCGCCGAAAACAAGACAGCCGCATTGGCCCTTGAGGCACTATCCAAAGCCCTAGCGGCTGAGGAACTGACTGCGCTGCGCTCCACGGTTAACAGGGACGATGTGATACTCGACAAAAGATCCAAGTCCACATCCTTTAAACCAGCGGACGAAATAGTCAAATTCTAGGTCCATCCAACGGACCCTAATAAAACAGCTTCCATCGGAGCACAATTAAACCCTGATGTAGACGCTGCACTACGAGAATTTCTACGTGAAAATTGGGACATCTTCGCCTGGCACCCTTCAGACATGCCAGGAATCCCACGCAGGCTGGCCGAACACAGCTTAAATATCCTAAAAGGATTCAAACCTGTCAAACAAGCCCTTCGGCATTTTTCCGAACCCAAGAGACAGGCCATGGGAGAGCAGCTAGCCAAGCTATTGGAGGCCCGATTCATCAGAGATATAAAACATCTGGACTGGCTAGCAAACCTGGTGATGGTACCAAAGAAGGACAAATCCTGGCGCCTGTGCGTTGATTTTAAAGACCTTAACAAGGCTTGCCCAAAGGATCCCTTCCCCCTCCCCCGCATCGAACAAATTATCGATGCCACCGCAGGACACGATTCATTGTGTTTCCTCGATGCATACTCCGGCTACCATCAAATCAAGATGGCAGAGTCAGACCAAGCCGCAACGGCATTCATCACACCATACGGCCCATTCTGCTTCAACACAATGCCCTTCGGGCCCAAAAACGTCGGCGCAACGTATCAGCGCATGATTCAGACATGTCTGGCAAACCAGATTGGCAAAACAGTGGAGGCATACGTGGATGATGTGGTCGTCAAAACAAGACATGTCGAATCTCTAGTAGACGACTTGAGGCTTACATTTGATAACCTCCGAACATATGACATCAAGCTCAACCCAGAAAAATGCGTTTTCGGCGTTCCAACCAGAAAGCTCTTGAGCTTCATTGTATCCGGTAGAGGAATCGAAGCAAATCCAGCCAAGATCCGAGATTTGTCAAAATTGGATATCCCAAAGGACCTTAAACAAATACAAAAATTAACCGGATGCGTGGCGGCTCTAAGCCGCTTTATCTCCCGTTTGGGAGAAAAGGCACTACCCCTATATCGCCTCCTTCGGCGCACCGAACACTTCGAGTGGACGGATGCCGCCACGGCCGGACTCGAGGAAATAAAAGCCATATTGGCAACAAACCTAGTCCTGGCTGCGCCAAACATCGGCGAACCAACGCTATTGTACATTGCAGCAACCCATCAGGTTGTCAGCACAGTGCGCGTCGTCGAGCGGGAAACGGACGGACACAAATTCCCCCTTCAAAAGCCGGTCTACTACGTGTCCACTGTCCTCACTCCATGCAAATCACGGTACCCGCATTATCAAAAGATTGCATACGCGGTATTCATGGCATCCCGGAAGCTACGACACTACTTTCAAGAGTGTTCGATAACAGTAGCCTCGGAAGTACCACTCAACGATATTATCAACAACCGCGACGCAACAGGCCGGATTGCAAAATGGGCCATCGAGCTCCTCCCGTTCGACATAACTTACAAGCCACGGCGAGCTATTAAGTCGCAAGTTTTGACCGACTTCGTCGCAGAATGGACGGAGGCCGAGCTCCCTAAAGAGTATGACACATATTCAAACTGGATCATGCATTTCGACGGCTCCAAAATGTTGGCCGGACTGGGGGCTGGCGTCGTCTTGACGTCCCCCACAGGAGACACAGTTCAATATGCAATCCAGATTATGTACACAGACTCCAACAATGTAGCCGAATACGAGGCCCTTTTACATGGTCTCCGGATGGCAGTATCCATGGGCATTCAACGCCTAGAGGTGCGCGGGGATTCAAACCTCGCGATATCCCAAATAAATGGAGACTTCGATGCCAAGGATCCAAAAATGGCAGCTTACCGCAATGTCGTATTAAAAATGTCAGCTCAGTTCGATGGACTCGAATTTCACAGTATAGCCGGGAAAACAATCAGGCGGCAGACGTCCTGGCACGCATCGGCGCAAAATGCAACACAGCCCCCCCCCCAACATCTTCTTGGAAAGGTTGTTCAAGCCATCCGTAGTATGGGAAGGGGAACCTGGTAATACTAGCCCAGACCCAACCACACTGTCCGACGCCGAACAATCTGACACAATCGGAGGCTCTGCCAATGAAATTACAACTTCAGCCCACGTAATAATGGCCGTCATCGCCCCGTGGACAGAACCAGTCCTAGCCTACCTTACTAGGAAGGAGCTCCCAGAGGACAAAAATGAGGCACACTGCATAGTGCGGCGATCTAAGTCCTATAAAGCCCATGAGGGAGAACTTTATAAGAAAAGCACTACCGGAGTCCTTCAAAGATGCATCTTCAAAGAGGAAGAGCGGAATTTGCTAGCTGAAATTCATGCCGGACTCGGTGGTCATCACGCTGCCGCTCGGTCCCTTGTTAGCAAGGCTTTCCGCACATGCTTCTATTGGCCGACGGCTCGGGCAGACGCTCAGGACTTGGTCCAACGATGCGTCGGTTGCCAGCTTTTTGCAAACCAAAGCGATATGCCACCCACCGCCCTCCAAACTATCCCCATCACCTGGCCCTTCGCGGTCTGGGGGCTTGACATGGTTGGACCCCTTAAAGGCGGAACCCACAAGAAAAAAATACTTACTGGTCATGGTGGACAAGTTCACCAAATGGATAGAGGCCAAGCCTGTTAAAACGGCCGAATCCGGACCAGTGATAGACTTTATATCCGGGGTCGTACACCGTTATGGCGTCCCCCACAGCATCCTCACTGATAACGGCACGAACTTTACGACCGATGAGGTAAAACTCTGGAGCAAAAACATGGGCATCAAGCTCGATTATGCTTCCGTTTATCACCCACAAACTAACGGTCAGGTCGAACATGCCAATGGTCTTATCATGAGCGGCATCAAACCCAGATTAGTGTGGTCCCTTAAGGAATCTAACACGCACTGGGTAGAGGAGCTAGACTCCGTACTCTGGGGGCTGCGGACCACGCCGAATTGCACCACCGGATACACACCATTTTTTATGGTGTACGGCGCAGAGGCAGTCTTGCCCTGCGACATAATTCATGACTCACCTCGAGTGCGCATGTACGAAGAAAGAGAAGCCGAGCTCGATCGGCAGGACAGTTTGGACGCCTTGGAGGAGGAGCGTGACGTGGCAAAAGCCCGTTCCGCATTTTATCAATAGCAGGCTCGAAGATATCAAAGCAGAGAAGTGCGGGCCAAAAACTACAACGTTGGCGAATTAGTTGTACGCCTGCCGGACAAGAAAAAGGACAAACTCAAGCCCAAGTGCGAAGGTCCCTTCATAATTGACCAAGTCCTGACTGGTGGAGTGTACCGCCTGCGTGATGCCTCGGATAACCGACTCGACCCGAACCCATGGAACGCAGCCCGTCTCCAAAGATTCTACGCCTAGCGCCGGACCCTGTGTTCGTCTCCTTCCTCTGTCCATTTTTACATTTTTGTCTTACATTTTTCTCCTTCCCCCTTTTTTTTCTCTCTTATAGCCATTAAAAGCTCATCAAGTGACGCGCTACCCGCGCTCACTAAACCTGGGGGCTTCTTTAAACAGAAGCTTATTTATATGGGCTTCATGCCCAACACATGTGTCAAACTTCCGCATGTACCTTTTATTCACCATTATATGCATCGATATGACTTATGTTTTGGCCAAGCTGGGTTGCCTGGCTCCTGTGCTTACCCCTACGTTCCCGATTTTTCGGCTAGGTGGTAAAGGGAGCACCTCTGTGATTGTTACTGTCGGGTCAGCCGGATGTGTACCTCAGACTGGGTGAAGCCGAAAGCTAGCATTCTTAAGGGAATATTCGGTCGGTGAACTAAAGATGACCTTTTTACTTATTTATTTATGTGCCCCTAGATGCTTTTTCTATGTCTCTTTTTCTTCGCAGTCCGGACATGCACTTTAGGGCATGCCTCCCAGGGAAAGGAACCCCTAATGGAACTATTCTCCCTGGAAGATGTTTCTTACTAACCATGTAATATAACATAACTAGTTGCGCACTTGTCTGATAAAGCACTAATGACCCCTACGCCTGGTCTCCATGCATACCCCGGTTCTTATATAACCATGAGGGTATTCGGACACACTCCGGACCGTCAGGTCCCGAGGTTGAAGCGAAAAGGTCGGCAACGACAAACGGTCTACAATCCGGCTAGAAGGCATTACATATGTCAATTAAAATTACATAGTCATTATGACTGATCGTATTCCTCTTCAATACCATCCAACAGGCTGTCTAGCTTACAGTCCTGCTGGGAATACTTTGCAGCCAATTCTACTTGGCCGTACACTAAGCTTACAGGGATCTCCTTCCCATCAGGCCCCACAGGTCCGACCTCGGCCATGTGGTTTGGGTCAGACTTTGTGTACCGCGTCTTCACCATGGCCTAGGCCTCCCTAGCGCCTTGACGGCAGGCCGATATCTTCCACAACCGGAAGCGCCGCCGAGCTCCCTTCAGCTTATCTTCAAGCACTCCAAGACCCTCGGGCATGGAGTGGGAAGGCCATAAGGCTTGGGCAACGCCTCGCATCGCCTGCCGAACTCGCTCGTGCAGTTGCGAAAGCTCGGGAAGAAGGTCACCCGTAGAACCGGGCATCTCCTCTGCAGGACGACCTGTTAGCATACCTATAGACATAACTCTGTTAGTCGACTTCCTTGCTGAACTCCTTTTTCAGAGTTTGTTTAAGCACTTACTAAATATGCCGCGTCGATGCCATTGATTCTCCTTAGTGGAGTCCGATAGCTGGGCACGAACATATTTTAGTTCGACGTCCAGCTTGGTGTTGGCATCCTGAAGATCATTCTTCTCCTGCCTCACCTTTGTCAGCACGCTCTCACCAGCCTCTAACTGGCGCATAAGTTGTTGCTTTTCCGGATCCAGTCTGGCGCCATCTGCAATATCATTTCTCAGATTACCACATACGCCGCATTTCGCATAATACTTATCTTTTTGAAAGCATATATTACCAGAGGGGGTCCTCTTCGGCTCCCCTGTCGCGGCTAGTGCGGCCTCAAGTTGGGCTTTGCACTCTTTTAGCTCCTGGGACAGTTGGGTACTCTGAAAGAGCCTGCATGTTATATGATCCTTAAATCAGTTATTTTAACTATTTCAAGTCTCAGGGGCTACTGATCCATATAACTATCAAATTTTCTCACCCGTATGTCTTTTACATATTGCTCCGTGGCTCTAGCTAGACCATTTTGAGCGGCACGGAGATACGCATCTCCTGAATTGAAGGCATCCAACGCCTCTTGGGAGGAACAAGCATCGCGGAGAACTATCCGGCGGCGCCGGTGATTCATGGCACTCTCCACCTCGGAATGGGTGGCAGACAGCCTGTCCGCATCCTCTGTCGGAGGAGCGTCCGGTGGGTGCTTCATGTTTGCCTCCGCCTCCGGACCGGGATGTGGAGCCTGGCTGGTGGAGGCACGATTGGCAGCCTCTCCGGATATAGTCCGGCGAGGCCTCTTTGTCCTGCACCAAGCACGAGTGTTAATATGCCTTAAAGGAATAACACCTGGGAATAACAGGCGCGCTATACCTTTGCGCCGGCGCCTCAGTCCGGACTACATTCCTTTTTACCCCACGGGGCCCGACAGCCCCTCGTTGGCTAGCCGCCTCAGGCTCGGCCTCCCGCCTCAGGAACCTCCCCTGCAAAACACAATTGTTGTTAGGAAAACTGAAAACACATGAGGATGGATCCCTTTCCAAGGTGATGGGACTTCGGTCTCAGTTACCTGGGAGGTCGGGATTAAGCCTGGGTAATCGGCCGTAATGGCCTCGAAGGTATCGTCCTTGTTCAACTGATAAAACACCCCGTCAATCAGCTCCACCGATATGTCCGCGTCCTCTTTGAAGGCCGGATCGAGGGACCGTTCTAGATCCTCGGGCTGTGGAGGACGGTTGTTTATGTCCTTTACTTCCTGACGCATTTCCTGCGTTGAAGTCGTTAGACTATATATTTAATCATGGGAATATAAAACGGATGGGCAAGTGAAATTGTCCGCTTACCCAACTTGGAGGATTGTACATAGTAAATCCACCCTGTGGGTTGACGCGGAGGAATTCCTCCTCTTCTCCCTTGTAAAAAGAGGACAAGATCTTTACTAGAGCGGCAACTAAGTCCGGCCCCTTACGACCGTAACGGGTGGCGTCATCTTCCTCGTTAAAATCCCAAATGGGGTGGCTTCTATACTGAAGCGGCTGCACCCCCCGCATGATGCATACGGCCATGACTCCAATCATGGTTAGTCCGGAATGAGCCAATAGTCTTATCCGGCCCATCAGGTACGGGACGTCCCTGTCACTTTCTCTCTGAGAGCTCCATGGATGCCAGCTTAGGCGCTTCTTCAGGGGAGCGCTGTTGAATTCAGGGAGGCCGATCCGAATAGGATCCGGCAGCGGAACATCCTCCATATAAAACCATTCTTAAGGCCAGCCCGCTGATGCCTTCTTTGGGGTTCCGGATAGATATCCGGTCCCGGCGATGCGCCACACTTTGGCTCCGCCCACTTGATATATTGACCCCTCCTGAGAACGGGGCACCAGGCAGAATAGCCTCTTCCACAACGCGAAATGAGCCTCAACACCCAAGAACACCTCGCAAAAAGGGCAACGAAGCCCGCGATATGCAATATAGAGGCGGGCGTGAGGTTGTGCAGCTGGAGGCCATAGAACTCCAGAAGCCCCTGGAGAAACGGATGAATTGGAAATCTAAGTCCTCTTATTAGATAAGGGACGAGGCATACCCGCTCTCCTTTGGAGGGATTGGGAGCGCTCTCCGCTTGCTCTCCGCCATTATAGGTGGCGAGTCCGGCTCGGACCAGGACCATATAGGCCGGAGGGAGGAATCCCTTGGTCTGAGGCGATACTAGCTCGCTATGCGGGATGGAACACCTCTCCCAGTCTCCAGGCTTAGGACTGGAGGGGCGAGAGGAGGAGCTGCGACGGCCGGCCATGGTGGAATGGACCTTTGCTGGATGCGCTCTAATGACTACTCGCGGAGGGGAGAAGGTGTGGTTTGGATCTAAATCCCCATCTCCTTAAATGGGCGGCTCATTTATGCGGCTAGGGGTGTGAATGTAAAAACACCCAGACTTTTCGTATTCATTTGACACGTGGAAGGCGGCCATTATTGGGCGTAGAAGCCAAGGAGCGCAGCATTTATAAAGAACGGGACATTATTCAACAGGTACATGAAATCTGGAAGGAGAACCCGCCTTGCAATGCCGAAGACAATCTGCGCGCCGGACTCGTCGTCATTGAAGCCTGGTTCGGGGGCTACTGAGGGAGTCCTAGATTCGGGGGTGTCCGGATGGCCGGACTATACCTTCAGCCGGACTCCTGGACTATGAAGATACAAGATTGAAGACTCCATCCCGTGTCCGAAAGGGACTTTCCTTGGCGTGGAAGGCAAGCTTGGCGATGCGGATATTTAGATATCCTACCATTGTAACCGACTTTGTGTAACCCTAACCCTCTCCGGTGTCTATATAAACCGGAGGGTTTTAGTCCGTAGAACAACACGCAATATACAACAATCATACCATAGGCTAGCTTCTAGGGTTTAGCCTCCTTGTTCTCGTGGTAGATCTACTCTTGTACTACCCATATCATCAATATTAATCAAGCAGGACGTAGGGTTTTACCTCCATCAAGAGGGCCCAAACTTGGGTAAAACTTCGTGTCCCTTGTCTCCTGTTACCATCCGCCTAGACGCACAATTCGGGACCCCCTACCCGAGATCCGCCGGTTTTGCCACCATCAGGACTTCAAAAAGCTCGCAACCAAACCCCACGCAAAAGGCATAGGAATGGATTTCCATATCCACCTCATAGAGGATCATCGTCAGGCCCCCGACGACAATACCCAAGACTGAATAGAAACCCTTTTGCTTCCGTCACATGTCACGGGTGTGGTGAACTTGGGCACATTAAAAGGATGTGTCCCAACAAGCAGCCGACTGTCGCATACCCTTTGGCACCCCAAGGGGAACCCAGAAACTAAAGACTGAGCGCCCTTCTCTCCGAGCAAGCGCGACTACCGAGTCCGAGGACCCCTAGGGTAGGATGAGTCGTGTACCCCCATATGCGTAGTTGAGTCCATGAGATGGTTCGAATGGAACCACGTTTTGTGTTGCTTGTTTTTACTTGTTTGTGTTTTTATATAAGTCGCACATTTTCCCTAGGCAGCTTGTACGCGACTATATCACCTATCTTATCTTAATGAATGTGCATGGCCTTAACGGCACTTGTTTGCTTGAACTTGCACTATAGACACCCCTTTAGGTATTCCCCTCCTCTATGCTACTTTTCTCTATCATCTCTCTCCTCAACTGAAGGCCAGCAAGACAAGATACACCAAGGATTCTACCTCGGCGACCAACTAGCACTGAAGACTTTTGCTACGGCCCCCTAGACCAAGTGCAGCCCCTTAGAGTTATGGTTGCCCCTCAAGATTAGAGACCCATTCCTAGACCCTTCGAGGCTTCATAAGATACCCTAGCTCGAATCCTTAAACCATGTGCTTAACCCACAGAATTGCAAGAGAACCTGTTAAGCCTCTGTAACCTTGCTTATCACTGGGTTCATTATGGAACTAGTGAACATAGTGAACGAGCACATTATCATCCTAAGATAGCACCAAAACTGACGATGCCATAGGGAAGACCAATTTGAGGATATAGGAATAGAGGACAAATGACTTGATGAGTTTATATCAGTGACCTTGAGGAATTATTCGGAGGATTATAAGGCTTTCATGTTGGTAGATGAACGTGGCTGGATCATGATTATAGAGTAGCATAGCTTTCTTTACCCCTGGATAAATTGGATTTAGTGGGACAATTAAGACCGCAAGCTGAATTCTTGGAAGTATAAGGATTTGACTTAGCCAGGGGATATTGATAGAAGATAGTTGGCATTACGATAATGACTTGGGGAGACATATAGAAATCCTCGTTGGACATGAGATTTGGATTTAAGTAGGTAATTCTAGTTGAGTATAGATGATGAGTGAGTCTACATGGTTCGGAGTAAATTGGATTTAGACCGATGATCTCGATCATGATACCATGTTTCTTGGAGGACAATAAACTAGGAGATTGGGTTAATTGTTGGAGTTGATTTAGGGATCTATATAAGCTTGACCTTGGAGTTACTTGACCCCGATAATGGGAAATTGGTGGACTGACTATAGTAAAGATAACCCTTTTCAAGTATATGAGGATTATAGGACATTAGAAGATCATATGGAACACCATAAACATTGGATTTGTAGAATTAATGGATTGTGTAGTGGTTGATGGAAGTTAATGGGCTGTTGGAGTTGATTCATAGGAAGGAAACAAGATCTTGGAGTGGCTTACGACGTGTTTCCTTATGATAGAGGTGCTTTATCTTAGAACTTGGAAGAATAGGCTGAGCACTTGGATTTTCATCTTTAACTCCATCTTGGAAGCTTGTATACCCATGGATTTTTTAGGGGTAGCCATACATATGAGTTTGGGGATCGTAGACATATATGATTTTGTTAGACCTCCTCTCGGGAGCCATGATGATATGAATCACATGAGTGATGATTGGAGTTGTCCTATATGTAATGATGCTATCAGTGATATGATGTGATTTGTTTAAAGGACTAGATAGAACAATTGGCATCTCAAAAACTGTGCCCAGGGATAAGATGATAAACGTTCACTCTCACACTAGATCCTTGAAACCCTTAAGCCCTACCAAGCTACAACATGGTCGGATCGTAACTTTGGGTCTTGACTCTAGATTAAAAACACCTTGGCCCACACTCAACCGTTACCACCACCAATACCCCAGCCTACCTTATGTACCCCATGAACAGGGACTTCATGGAGTACTTGGTCACGTTGGTTGTCACTTTTACTTGGTGACCTACTCGTCTAACTGAAGATGGAAGAAGAATCGTTCAGCTGGTTAAGGAACATCTGAAGATCACCATGTCAAGGAGGAAGAACTATACCAACCACTACCATCAAGAAGTGAACTTCCTCATCGAAGACCGTGCGTATCTACAAACCACTCCTCTCAAGGGAACCAAGCATTTTCATGACAAGGAAACCCACACCAAGATTCATCGGCCCTCTTCGAGATCACTCCAAGGTTCAACAACCCCCTTTGAGATCACTTCGAGACAAAGAGTAGACGACTACCAGCTAGAGTTACCACCTGAGTTACCCACTATGCACAACGTTTTCCACGCGACACACCCCCGAAAGTGTTTCCAACTTCCTAACTAGCCCGGTCTCTACAAGGACATCGACCACGAGCCATCGACCTCCAGACCCATATGACCAATGCGAGAGACCCCAATTGCAACCTGGATCAAGCAGGATGTCGTACACGAAGCAACACCATCAAGTACTTCAAGGTTCATTGGGGCACCACTCGGAAGCAGAAGCAGTATGATGACGTGAAGACTACCCCAGATCCAAGCTTCCGTATTCCTTTCTGCGCCTAGTCTGGGAATCTCGGGGACGAGATTCTTGTAAGGGGGGTAGGTCTGTCACACCTTGATTTTCATGCCACAACACTTAAGCTAATAAATCATGATAAAGTGTGGTTTGACAAAAACTTTTGCATTATTTGGCTTTTATTTGGAGTTGGTTTTCTCTCTGTGTTTTTCTAGTGATCTTTAAAGTCAACACAACTCCACCTTCTATACTTCATCTCCTTGCCCCAAACTTCTGCCCAATGATCATGCCATGTGTATAGAGCAATATAGTATTTTCTTACAAAAATAATTTGGCCAAAAAGTATTTTCAAAAATTAATTTTCCAAAACCCCCTGAATTGAGGATTGCACTGCAAGTACTTGATTTAAGGTATGAAAAATATTTCAAAGAGTATATTTGAAACCTATTGGATATAGGACTCCCATAACCGACAAAAATATAATTTTAAAAGTTATTTTCCTATTTTATTTAAAGGCTTTTTCTTTAGGCCAGAAATGGTCTTTAATAGGTTAAAATCATTTTAATGCTTTAAAAATATTTTGGAAAAATTAGGGAGACTCAATGGACATATATTTTCCATATATATGAGTTTCAACATATGGTCATGATCAAAATATTGGACAAAACCCTCCAGAACCATTTCAGCTCATTTCAAATATTGGAAATATTTATATAAGAAATATTCTCAAATAAATCCAAGAAAATTCTATCATGTCACATATGACAGTTTTGATGATCTTGCCAAGTACCATGTCATGGAGAATAGTATAACCCCATGAAACCCTCTCAAAACCACTTCTATCCTTTTTCAAGTTTGAACATTTTTGCACTGTCAAACATGTCCAAATGATCTCAAACTTGGTGCACATTATCAAATGGTGTAATAATACATCTATACTAAATGGCACAAGTTGGAGAGAACGTTATCTTGATCAAAGTACCCAGAACCCTTTCTGTCCAGAACCAAATTTGAACAACTCTACATTACCAAGTGTGTCCTTTTGATCTGAATTTTTGTGGACATGTTCAAATACTCAAATGATGACACTACACCAAGTGGTGCATCAAGGAGAAGTGATTTTCTCAACTAGATCTACATAAGTTCATTTCTGCTAATTTCTAGGGTTTACAAAAGTTACATTGTGAACTTTGCCCAAATAAGCTCAAAATGGGTGTAAGGCCCTAATTATATGTGCAATTTCACGCTGTGGAGTCTCCTGCTAAATGGAGTTCATTTTCTTAACCAAACAAGCATCAAACACCTTCTACCATTTTACTAAAACCCCTGTTTTGACCTCTTCCACTCTTCTCCATGGCCTCCACTTTTTACCACAGCCCCTCCTAGACCTCTTCTACCTCCAGTAGCAATGGCTGCATCTCAGATCAATAATTGAGGGGTGAAACCACCTCTTTTACCTCTCTGGACAGCCCTTGCACCCCTCTTCCTCACCTCCCTCCTCACTCCAGTGGCCAGCCAAGGCATCCAAGGATTTCCCCACATTCTTTACTCCTCCCTAGAGCTACCAGACATGCTTGGCCATGCCCACTTTACTCCTCCTGCACTGTAGCCGCCCCCTGCCAACCACCTCCGGCCACCTCGGCTCTCCCCCTCACGCCAGCCGATGCTCCTCAACGTCCGCAGCACGCTACGCCTCTGTTCCCCTCCTCCCTCTCTCTCTCCTACCCCTGCTCGCACGCGCACCGGCCGGCCGAGAGCTTCAGTGAGCGAGCTCACATGCGCGGCGTCTCTGACCCTTCCCCGCTCCCTCTCTTCTCCCCCTGGGCATAGTCGACCCCCACAAACGCCCTAGACTCGGCGCAGCACCCTCCCAAGGCCCGTAGCGACGAGCATGAGCTCGCCGGCGCACGAGCCCACGGTGGACCGCCGCTCGCCTATATAAGGCATCCCCGAGCCCTCCTCTCGCCACCACTCGTCCCCTCCCACTCCAAATAGCCCCACTGGGCCTCCCGTTCATCCCCAGATCCGCCCAAGCTCGAGATCAAGCTCGAGCCCCGCCGCTTCTGGTCGTCGTCGATCTCGTGGTACAGGCCACCTTTGCCCCCTCTCTCTCTCTTGATCTGGAACCGCCTCACCTCACTGATCCATTCCCCTCTTTCTCCCGCTCCTATTGCAGCTCGGAACAAGCTAACCAGGCTCCTCCCGAGGCCCTTCCACCGGCTTCCTCGTCGTCGGCGAACCCCTGCACTCCGGCGATCGCCTCCACCTCCACCCGAACGGCTACTACGCCCTGAGCAAGCCGGTGCCCTCGGATCGCCTCGCCGTCGAGCACAGCGACGCCGGTGAGCTCGCCCCCCTCTCTGGCCCGAGGTTGAAGACGACGGCCGTGGGGCCCGTCAGTCAGCCTCACATACTGACGGGTGGGCCCCACCCGTCAGGTTTAAAACGCACGCACGCACGAACCGTTTCGCTGCGACGGCTGAAGGCGTATTTTGTCTTTACGCCTTCGACGTGGCAGCCTCGCGCTGGCTGAATCCCCTCTGGGCCTGCTGCACTGTGGCCTTTCTGGCCCAGTGGCACAGTGCCACTTTTCTTTTCCTTTCTCTTTCTATTTTATAAAAATTCCACAGGATAAAATATTTATCCAAATGGAATAATTCCAACTACTAAAATCTTAGAATAATTCCACCTATTTATTGATGTAATATTCATGCACATCCATCACACTTTAATGTACTATTCAAATTTAAATTCAAATTTGAGCATTTATGTTCCCCTCTGAAAATCCATTTCTCCTATTCTGCTACTGCAAATCCAAAACTAGGAATTTTCCACTTCTTAGTTTTCACCCTAATATTTAGCAAAAATGAGTTGACATTTTTCTAAGCACTTTGGTTTTTCTGTTTTATTATTGCCTTATTTTTCTCGTTATTAATTTGCGACGATAGATTGCGTTACTGACGAAGGAGTTGGACCAGAAGACTTTGAAGACCCAAAAGACTTTGTTGAGCCAGGCAAGCAGCCCTTTGACCATGTCTAAGAAACCCCTTTTATGCATGTCATATGGCACTTTTATTGCTTGCATCGAAGTCATGATAAAATGGTGACCACTTGGGGTGGTTTGCCTCCGTTGCTTTTCTCGTTGGCACTTGCATGATGCATGACCCTACCTTTCTATGAGGGTTATGCCGGTGGGTGCAGATAGGATGCTAAAGTAGTGCTACACAAAAAGGGACAGGAATATGCATGGATATGGAGACAAAGTATTTTCAAAAGACTTCTCGAAAACACCATCGGGTGCCACTTATGCCCGGGGGAGATGATGAGTTGGGTAACCACTTGATGACGAAGTGGTGTACCGAGGCAAGTGTGTGTGTTGTTTCCAAAACGGATTGGTTTAACTTGCGACCGCTATTCCAACCTTACATGCGCAACCACTCTACCCTTATATGGGAAAGGGCATTATTGATTACCTAGGCCGATACTAGCTTGGAGCCCGCATTACTAGTGACAGGGGAGAGTTGGTGCTCTCTCTCGGGACGGGGTCGTGCCAGGTAGGGCGGCCATGACTGTTTTTACAGGGCACCGGATACACCGTTGCGTCCCCTCTCGGATGTTACGATCTCGAGTGAGTCTCGTACGATGTACATCGTGAGGATACGGAACAACGAGTGGACTCCTTGTTAGTGTCGTCTAGGGAAAGATAGTGATCGAGTGCTTACCCCGCGTACTTGAGGTATCGCGGGTCGTGGATGACACGGAAGTTCCCCGGATCTTGTGGGTAAAGTGTGCAACCTCTGCAGAGTGTAAAACTATTGGAATAGCCGTGTCCACGGTCAAGGATAGTTGGGTAACCGCTCTTGGGCTACGTCCACATGTTTACAAACCAGTGTGTGTGTTTGGATAAGTAGGAAGATCTACTTGGGTCAAGTCAAAGGACTTGACATGATTGAGTTGGGTTGATGCCCACTCTATTTATGTTGATATCTGTAACCTGTCCTCATGGTTACTTGAATTCTCCTGATGCATGTCTTACAAGTTGTTGAACATTTCATTGCACTCAAAACTAGCTTTCTGCAAAAATTTACCTATATCATGCATTGTTGTATCTTGAACCAAAACATGGGTTGCTTGCGAGTACATTCAAAGTACTCATTGGCTTGCCACTGGTTATCTTATTGGCCAGGCATGAAAGAACATGATATGATGTAGAATACTTCAGTGATGAACATGCGAGCTAGGACGCTTCCCAGTCAGAATGCATGTAGGGTTAAGGCAGATGGCATGGTTCCAAGTTATCGACGAAGATTTCCGCTGTGATGTTATACTCAAGACTCGACCATAATGGTCCTACTTGTGTAATATGGTATGTATGGATGTAAGACTCTTGTTATTCAGCTTCTGTGTCACTACACCACGCACCAGAATTCCCTACCGATGTCTGTTGGAAAAAAATCACTATTGCCGACCCACAGTCTGGCAGGAAAATTTCTAACGGACCGTGGGTCGGGAAACCTGCATACACCGACCTGTAGTCGGTCGGGAATACTGTAGCATATACCATCTAACGATCGGTCGGGGATTCTGTTATGGCCTATGGAATGTCGGTCGGTAAATCACCCCCACCAACTTTCGGACGCTAAATGGGCATCGCCCGTGAATAGCTAAAAAAAGTAGCGCCAAACCGGCCCAACCCGCGAATTTTCCACCCTCAGAATCACAAGGATGCTGCTGCCCTTTGTTCCCCACCCACAAAATCCCTAGCTTTCCTGTTGTTCCCCACGCACGCCGCCACCCCACGCCGGCCAATCCCCATGCCTCCCACCGCCGCCCCATGTCGTCGGGGGCTACCGCCGGTCTATCCCACTGTCGCCCCATGCCGCCCTGCCTCTGCATCACCATCCCATGCCGCCCTTCCTCTGTAGCACCGCCCCACACGATGCCCCGTCCCCACAGCCCCGCCCAATTCCGACATGCCTCTCCACCGTCGGCTCCACACCTCGGGCTCCCTCTCCGGTTGGCCGCCTCTCTCCAACCTCCCTGGCCCAACCCCCCATCTCCATCGTCCTGCTCATGAAGACACACGCAGTGGCGGTGGCGGTGAAGATTTGGATCTGGGCCGCGTGTGGCTGGGTAAGGACATCCCTCTCTGTCTTTGGCTAGGCAAGGGCATCGATGCGGCTGAGGTACAACTCCTTCCTTGCCGCATCAATTTTTTTGTACAAAGTTTGTTAAGAGATGAACTTGGAGTGAAGGAGTTCACCGTGGTTTTTGGGTGGAAGACTCTGTTATTTGCCCCGTCAGTACTCTGTTGGTAGACACTGTTTATGTAGATTCAATTTTTATTACAATACCGAGTTATGTTAGATGGAAATAGATTTATGTTGGATTTATTTTTTATTACAATACTGAGTTATGTTGGCATCCTACAGCTTCTTTGTCAAAAATTGTGAAAATAACTAGGTTCTCTTGAAAACGAAGCTTCTTTGCAGCACCAATGGATGTGTTTCTAGTGTCTGTGTTGCTCCAGCTGATCACATTTATTGGTTGAGTTCATGAGAATGGCGCGTAAGCATACTGCCATCCAACTACCCAAATACTTGCTTAACTTTTTCTTACTGAAATCTTCACCATGTCAAATTTCCTTCAATGCCAAGTTCAAATATTCTGAGGAAACATTTATGGTATAATAATCACTGCTGCTATTGAAACGATGCATTTGACCTGACTAAACAGCGGCAAGATGTCATCCATGAGGTGGGGTAATATAACTGGTGGCTCAAACTTACTTTTATAACTATGGGCCAAACAATGGATTGAAATAGAATGTAGCACAAGACTCGCTGTTCTCTTTGTACATGTGACCTGACTTTTATCTCTCATTTTTTCTACAGGTAGAACAGAGCACAGATGCTGGTAACGTTGAGCTGACAAAGAGAAGTAGCAGAATATTTGCTATGCCACTGTAGTGCATAAGGTGTGTGGAGTGTCCAGTGTTTATTTTTCTTTTAGTATATTGTTTCTTGATGTAGTACCTCATAAGTCTTGTGTACCATCCTCTAATGTTTTGTACAGCAGTAGATGATTGAGTACCTCATTAGTCAGTAGATGGTCTATGGTCATGGTTGATTACTTGCTTCATTGATTGAAGATTCATATTTTGATCCATGCTGCCCCTAATGTGTTTGAGGACTAAGATTCACATTAAGTGTCATTTTATAATGCTATGACTAATGGTAACTAAAGGTGATTGCTCATCATCTCTGCTAATTTTCCCTAAGTTTTCAATTTTCTAGTTTATATGGGCTATAATTTTACTTTATCGGTATTCAGTTTTATTAAGTCTTTTAATTTGTCTAGCACTTCGGTTTATTTTTCTTAATTTTTTTAGTTTCTTTGATCTAGCTATTCTCTTTCATTTTCTCTTTGTCGAGTTTCTCCTTTTGAGTTTCTTAGTCATATATCTCACTCCCATTCATAGCTATAGTGAGTTGTTCTTTTTCCCATAGGCAGCGTGCTGATGTTGCTTCATTACTTCTCCATAGAGCATGGGGAGCTTTTATCGTTCTTGGATTTCATAAAATAAAAGAGATGACAGAAATGGGGTGGGAGGTATGTGGAAACAGAGCTTCTTACTTGTGGTAGTAGACGACTAGGCAGTTCATGCAGGTCAGCCCTCAACACCTGACTCCCTTGATCGGTGTCTTCCTCTTCTCCACTCATCTATAGAAGTGAGCCCAACAAATACTATTTTTGGCTGAGGCTAGAATCTTGCACCGGAGCATAAAACGTTTAGTTGTTAAACATGTTTCTGTAACAAGTGAGCTATCCATCCTGACCATGTAGGAGTAACACATTAACTGATGGGTGGTGCTTTCAGGCTCTGGAAACATTACTTGATGTCTCTGTACTCTGGTATGGGATGGTGCACTTTTAATGACGAAAAGAATGGCACGCACTCCAAATATCTTCCTAGAAAGTGGATTAACTGAAGAAGAATCTACTACAGGTATTAAACAGAGTCCACACCGGGTGTTAGCTTTGCACAGTTACAATTTGTGCTCGTGTTTTTTAGTGTGAATCACCTGTATTGATATTCTTGCTGAAATTTCAGTTAATCTTAATTGACTCCTGCATACATTAACAGCTACCAAGTTCATTAATAAATATGTAGTTCTACAAACAGCCTGGGATTAATAAATATGTTGACCTGATTTTTTAGCTGCAGAAGTTGTTGCCAAAAAGTCTAATGGCAAAGTAAAATGGAACCTATTTAGCTTTGTTGTTCATTTTTATGTCCTAGTGCAACTTGAGAGAACAAGCAATATTAAGTGACCTTGCTATTTACTTCTGACTGGCATACATGACTACATGTAGTTCACCAAAACAATCTTCAGTTTTCCTATTATTTTTGTGATACAAAAGGAATACATGTATACTTCATAATGTTCCCTTGTTAAATCATATCGTAACATCATGTTCTATTATTTCCCAGAAGTAAGATCTGGTTACAATCAATCTAAAAGGCAAAATGAATTCTGTGTGTGGGGAACAACATAGCAGGTGAATCTTATCTGAACAGGGACGTCTTCCTCATCCCGCCACTTAGGTAATTTCTGTCACTTAGCTAGAACTGTTTGCTTACATTCATCTATTGATTGAAGAAATTAGAATGTACCGCTAAAATGATTAATATGTCTGGATTCACTTTGATAAATATATGGTAGCGACAATGTCCAAAGGTCCATGCAAAACATTCACTCAACAATAGCCTTTTTATTTTTTTGGTGGGGGAGACAAGAACTAATAAAATCATTTTTAGTGATAATGTCCGACTTTTATAATTTTCAGCAAGCGAAAGAGAAGTACAGTTACCCACTTTTAGATTTTATGCTTCAGCCTTATAGCATTGCTGTAGTATATGAATATTATATTTGCATGCTTGTATTAATTATATGAAAATTTTAGAGATGAACAGAACGATGCTACTCTCAAATCATATAGCAAAAACTACATGTGTAGTTTCCCATAGAGTAATAATTGTCATATATACAACTAGGTTTAGATCATCCAATAGAGTTAGGGTCAGGTTCAAGCTGTGTTACATAGCAACTTGTAAGAAATGCAAAACCTTCATCTTAGGACGCATTTTGTTAATATATGCTTTGATGGACTGAACAGGATCACTTGCGTATCTTTGAACTGAGAATACAATCGAGTTTCCAATCCTACTAACATATAACATACATGGTTTCCCTGGGAGGTAATAGTTTTGCATTCACGCCTGTACAAGTAGGGTGGGCATTACAAATGACCTGAATTGTGCAAATTTACGACCTTATGTAGCAACTAGTAGATGCTTAATGATTGATTGCCAGCTCGCTTTCTTCTGTAGTGAGTTTAGCTAAATTATTGAGCTGATGTATTTCGTTGTGCAGATTGAGCTGATGCTTTGTTTTGTTTCTGCCATTGACTATGAATGCATGAATTTACTGAATGATTGTTTACCCTTTGTAGGAAAGACATAAAAGACCAGGAAGGAACTATGGAGATAGTTTGCGTCAACTAGATAGTTTGAGTAAGGTGCAAAATAATGCACCGTTTGGCTATCATTTTGTAAGCCTTTATGTTGTATTGTCAACTGGATATTTTGTACAAAATCAATGACATGCATCTATTATTGTATCTTGATTGATATTTTGTTGGATGTTATTGTAATGAGATATTTTATGTGACTTTATTGACATTCTGTCAGTAAGGCAAACGTGGGAGGGTAATTATTGTTTTGGTTAGCTAAAGAAAATGCTGACAATCCGTTGGTCGGCAAAATGTAATGTCGTCTGATTGTTGGTCGGCAAAGAACCATGCACTACTAACAGATTGTTGGTCGGCAAAGAAACACCATCAGGCCGTTGGTCGGGAAAGGTTTACCATCAGACCATCTGTCGGGAAAGGTCCATGACAGTGCCGTTGGAAAGTCGGTTGGCAATGCTTGAAATAGCCATCGGCCTGTCGGTCGGCAAACATATGTCGGTCGGGAAAGGGCTTTCCCATCTGGACTTTCTCCAGCAGACAGGGTCGGTCGGCAATAGTCATTCCCGGCCGACTGTCTGTTGGTGGAAGCTGTTTTCCCAACCAACTTGTTTGTTAGGGATGCAGTGTTGTGGTGTAGTGTGTGTTCAGTGAGCATTGATCTCTGGGATCACTGTACACGTGCATTCGGTGATCACGACTTATGAGTCGGGGTCCCCACAGTAACAGTATCACTACTCTAATGCAAACAGTAAAGGGAAAGAGTAGGCGGTACGGAATGATCTAGGGGGTTTTTCTTGCTTGGAAGCTCTGTCAAGAAGGAGGGGTCGTTGACACCGTAGTCGTACTAGGAAGCAGCGCCAGTCTCGGTGTCTACCAGAGAGAAGAGGGGGGAGAACAATAAATATAAAGCAAACAGATGCATCACGATGCATGACATGACAATATGAAGTGCTAAGGGTGAACTATCACAGTGCTAAGTGATATAGACAAAGAGGGAAAACATTTTCAAACAGATGAAACGGAGGGGAAGGATCCATGTTCATCATGCTAGAGGCATGTGACAGATGAACGGATTGCATATTATGATTCGTTATATTTTTATGAGCAATTTTCATACATAAATTATTTTCATCTGAGTTATGAATTATTTTATATGATTTCTCGAAGTTTTAAATGATATTCTAATTTAATTTTAATTCAAAATAAAGTGAAATTCCAATGTGGACACAACAAGTGTACACAGCATGGTCACCAGAGGCTGACACTGGGCCCTGTTGACACTAGGCTAGCTGGTTGATTCCTTCCGCGCGTCGAGCCAGCAAGGAAGGGAAGGATCGTCAGTTCCTTTCCTTCCCCCGGAATCATCTTTTTTTTTTCTTTTTCCTTTTTCTCAGCGACGACTCGCGGCAAAACTTTTATCTTTTTTCCATCTCCATGATCGAATCGAGTCGATCGCCTTCACTTACCTTACCACGCCGGCGCGACGAGCCCCGTCCGTTCCCAGGCCGCCAACTCGCCGTCCGTCCGTCCGTGGAGACCTCGCCTCCTTCATCTCCGTTCGGTCACCGCACCCGCCGCCTCCATCGTCGACTCCCCACCCAATTCCTCCACCTCACTACTCAATCGCTTCTCGTCGCCGCCGACAACCACAAAACAACACGCCTGCCGGCGCCTCAATCAATCGTCGACCTCACAAACTAGTACGTATTTCACTCCAAACACAAAGGTCCTCTTCCAGTGCCGCCGCCGACATGCCATCGTCGATTCCGGCAGCTCCCCGCTCAGTTCCCTCCTCCACTGGGGTGCACATCAATCAATTGTACTTGTACACATCCGTACCTCGCCACCCACCTCCCTTCTGCTCCCTCGCCAGCGCCCAAGACACTCCGGCCAAGCCCACCAACAATAACACCCTACGCACGACCCTCCCCTCGCCTCAATAGTACTGCTCTCCGGCCACCCTCTGGTTCCTTGGCCGCCGGCCGCTACCAACCACCGTCCCGGCGATGCTCTGTTTCTCTTCCCAGTGGGTAGGCTACCCTACAAGTTTCTCGTCGACGCACCCGTTTAGTATTTCCCGTGGGCGTTTGCGGCGTGGAGCGTCTTGTGGAGTACTTTACATATGTGTGTATGTATATGAAACAAACCTCACTATATATATATATATATATGGGTCTGTCTATATATAACTATGTCACATATAAGCTGATGTCCACTCTGTTTGTGATCTATTTTTTTATCTAGTTTTTTTTTAATTTCTTGTTGCTGTATCATATATATGTGGGAGCTTACATGTGACATCCTTAAAAAACATCTAGATGTGAATTAGACAAATTGTATATATACAGCTTCCTCGTTTTAGTTCCAGAAGAAATAAAACATCGGGACCAATCCCTAGAATGAGAATCTTCACCCAACATTCACTCTTTTTCAATATTATACCTCTCACTACCAGCCGTCGGTCACCTGCTGCATTGCCAACCGCCGGGACTCCTTGAGCGCCATGCCGAGTGCCGCCTCATTTTTTGCGGCACCGGGCATCCCCAAGCCGTGCGGCTCTCTCCGCCACTGTTGCCTGCTGCATTGCCAACCGGTGGGATTCCTCGAGCACCATGCGGAGTGCCACCGCATCTTTGCGGTGACGGCGACGGTCGTCCGTCTCCGTGGATGGTTAGGGGCGGCGGATGACGTGACAGAGGCCTCGTCGTCCTCGCTGGCCGGGGAAGTTGCTCAAGCGTGAATCTGCTAGATCTGCACTTGGCGTGGTTGGCAGCCCGCCTCCATTGCCGGCTTCCTTCCGTGTCGATACGTGTGCCCAACCTCTCCGGCTGCACTTCAGCCGACACAAGCACCCAGCAACGCCCGGACAAGCAGCTGCTAGCGGTGTCAGGTGCCACCTAGCAGGGGATGGCACAGACCTCGTCAGGTGTCCGCGGTGTGCCGCGGAGGTTCAACTGCCCACCCGGCCCATTGTTGACGCCCCGAAGGAGGAGCTACCGCTCCAGTCCATCTGTGCCCGACGGAGAGCAATGCGAAGCGCTAGCTCCTCCACCACGGGCGTCCACGAGCTATCGGACTCTGCGATGAGCTTCTTCCACTTGATTGAATCAAAGTCATTGTCGGCCATGGTGTTATGTATTTTTTTTGGCGATAACTGACGTTATGTTGTTACTTCAAGATGTCGCCCTAATCTAACGGCTGGAACACTGCGCATCGGGCGGACACAGTGCGTTCGGCCCAAATTTAGGCCGGTGCGCTGGCGCCTAGTACTCGCATTTTGTCATCCGAGGGGGGGCCTGTATATGTCCGCTTCGCACTCAGGACGTTGCATGGGGCTTGCAAAAGTACGTACCAAGATTCTTATTTACCATCTCAATCTTGGCCTTAAAGATTTTCAAATACCTGATAAAGAAGGGACAAGAAGATTTTTGAAAGCGAGCGCTCCACTCTTACAACGGAGGAGTAGACAACACGACGGCCCAGTGAACTGTCACGTGTACTGTATAGTACTATAGTTTTGCTGTTTCGCACGATCCATCGATACAAACCCGATTAAACAGGAACGGGCGGGATTTTTCCGGCGCGTTAGATGATACTGCTTCGTCCTAAAAAACACGCCTTATGTCCCCAAATCACGCGAGCACGGTGCGGGATGAAAACGAGACAGTCGACCTTCGAAGCTTGCCGTGCCACCGCCACTTGCCGGGTCGCCGTTGCTGGCCGGACCATCGCTGCTTGCCGGATTGCCACCGCTAACCGGGTCGCCGCTGCTCGCCCGATCGCCACCGCTCGCCGGCTTGCTGCCCTCACTATCATGTTGCGTCAAACCTCCTCCCCCCGGGACCGCCATTCCAGCAGCCCCGACGACCTTGCAGCGCCTCACCGTAGTGGCCGTCGCAGTTCACCACGGTGAGCTGTCACTACTCTAAAAAAGCTTCAGTTGTTGCAGCTTTGGAATTGCTGGTTCCAGCAAAAATGGATACTGGTTGAAGCAAATTTTCTCGCCGGTTGTATCAAAAATTTCTTTGCATCTATGGAAAACATAGGCTCCAGCGAAAAAATCCAATGGTTTCAGCAAAAAGAGATGCTGGTTGAAGCAAAACTGCTCGCCGGTTCTATCAAAAATTGCTTGCTGATCCTAGCTATCGAAGAAGAAATCCATTGCCGTCGTGGGTGGATGTAGCAAAAATTATGTTGGGTTCCAACAAAATCATAACATGGTTGTAGCAAAAAATTCACTCGAAAAACAGGGGATGACATGGAGATGGATGTAGCACAAATCCACAAAACACCAGTAGTAACAAAAACCAAAAACGGTTGTAGCAAAATGTTTCACTGGTTCCAGCAAAAATTAACGTGGTAGCAGACTTTTGGTGGGTGGGTGGTAGCAAATAAATGAGCCGGTTCCAGAAAAAAAAAACATCGCTGTACCAAATCTTGTTGTGGCGGCCATAGAGATGAGTGCAACCAGCTGCGGTCGGCCATGGCATCGACCGCTGGTTGCCACACGGTCGCTATAATGGATGGGCGGCCACTCGCCAGAGGAGCGTGAGGAGGGTGGATAGTGGCCGCTCACTAGAGCAGCGCATGCAGGTGGTGGCGGGGCTCGCCGGAGCAAGGATGCGGCGGCGCGAGCGAGAGGCAGAGGCGAGGCAGGCGAGATGTGAGCGAGAAGATCAGTGGAACATATTTGTGTGGATGGACGGTTGCTAGGATATGGACGTGGGTGCTTGAGTGGTGCGCGTGGGACCCATGAGGCACTACCGCTGTTGTGCCGTGTGCGCGACGAGAGGGGCGTGTCCGGCCGGAAGTTCAGCTGGATTTGACATGAAAAAATTGGTCCGGACATATACTGGAGGTTTGAGGGCCCTCTTTGAAGATGCCCGTAATCACCTACTATCCTAGGGAAAAACACATTATTACTTACTCACCCGCAAAAATATAAAAAGCACTCATCAGTAATTAACTCCAACGACTCTCTTGGCCACCCTCTCGATTGTCTCCTACCTAGCCAGCCTCAACCGTCATGCAGGGTGTGCCATCCATCCACCTCCGACGCGCCTAGTCTGGACATGATCATCCAACACACGGCCGACCACATGTTCGTCGGACACGTAGCGCCGATATGTATCAACTCCCACAATGATCGATTACTTTTCACACCGATGGTGAAGCCATTCACCCCATGGATGTGGGAGCAAGGCGAGAGTGAGGCGGTGGCGCCCTGGGAGTGAGGGGGCGGAAGAGCCTACGGAGAAGAAGAAGAATCAAAGAGAGAAGGAGTCGGAGGAGGAGAATGAGCGAACTCTGGATCAATATAGGTCGAGCGGGGATAGGTAGAATACAAATATCGGTAGTGGGTAGGTTGGAGAAAAATTAGGGTGGGTGGGTATATGTCTCGCCCTTAGAGAGAGGAGCATCAGTCTCGCCTTGTGCGACACTGTAGTGGACCGATTCATTAGTTCGTTTTTTCTTTTGATTGTATTCCGAGAAACACACATATTTCAAAATTACTTTATTTAATTTTTTGTGAAAAAAATAATGTCCGGGAAACTTGTAAAATATGTTGATATGCATTCAAAAATTAATGTTCATGACATTTAGAAAAGGTCGAGTGCCTCAAAAAATGTTCATAGAATTTCAAGTGTGAAGGCATCGTGTTCTTTCCAAGATAGGTGACTCGGATATGTATATACTATAACATATGGCATGAGGATGTTCATATGATTTGGATGAAAAGTTGGGAAACAAAATGGCATATGTGATAATGAATCTTTCTTTCAACCTTAATCGGACGGCCAATCTAAGATATACATGCCTCACATCAATGACAACAACTAAGTTATGCATGTGTCGGTCATGTTGATATTGTAGTAATAATCGACTATTCAGGTGACCATGCATTTGGCTATAGGGAAGCTCCACACACGACTTCCTTTTAAATTTATTCAACCTGTAAATTTCTAGTACATGAACTCAGACATGAAGGCATCGGGGATAGTCTATTAATTGTTTCATAGGTCCATCTTCCCAACGAACGACCGATCTATCTTCATAAGTTTATCTTTAATGTCATCGTGTTCTTTCCAAGATACCATGACTCGAATATATACTATCACATATGCATGAGGATGTTCATGTGATTTGGATGAAACAGTTAGAAATAAAAAAAGGCACATGTGATAATGAATCTTTCTTTTAACCTTAATCGAATGGCCATATGTGATGACCTCTGTCATCCCATGCATGCTTCACATCGATCAAAATAAAAGACATGAATGCTTGGTCATGTTCAAATTTATAGTAATAATCAACAATTAAGGCGACCATGACCCTAGTTGGCTATAGGGAAGCTCCACCCACACTAGTAGAAAAGGGGGCAAAGGTCCAGGCCGGGTCAGCCCATTAGTCCCGATTCAGTCTAGAACCAGGACCCATGGGGGCATTGGACCCGGTTCGTGAGCCCAGGGGGCCTGCCGGGCCACGTGGGCCATTGGTCCCGGTTCGTCTGGACCTTTGGTCACGGTTGGTGGGACGAACCGGGACCAACGGGCCTGGCTCCTAGCCCACCATCATTGGTCCCGGTTGGTGGCTTGAACCGGGACCAAAGGCTCCCCTTTAGTCCCGGTTCATGCCACCAACCGGGACCAATGAGGTGCCTATATATACCCCCTCGCTTAAGAGCAGAGCACACTGCTATGTTTTTCTGGCCGCCGAGGGGGAGAGGGGTTGGTGGTGCTCTAGCTCACCTCCTATGCACACAAGGTGTTCGATGGAATGCTCGAGCCACACTAATTAAGCTTTCTCCTCTCCAAGCTCTACATCCAAGCTCCATTTTCCTCAATATTTGTCTAGGTTTAGCGGTCCGTCACGCCCCGTCACCGTCTTCACCGCCGTCGATCACCCGCGCCGAGCTCATCGCCGGCACCACCGTGGTGAGCCTCTTGTTCTTATCTTCTTTCTGAAAGGAAAAATATTCTTACTTGTATGTTTACATAGATACATGTATTATTTTCTTACTTTTATTATTGCATCTTATATAGTGCGATGGTTTTGGTATCCGCCCCCGTCGGCCCTCCTCCTTTCTATGATTCGGATGTGGTATATATTATCTTTATAACTATTGGTTCATTTATTGTTTATGAAAATTATGCCGACCAACGTGACATAGATTTTATTTATCTAGGAGGTATGTGAACCGGAAATTCGAACTGACCCTATTGTCAAGAGGTTAAATTTAGTTGAACAAGAAAACAATTTCTTGAAGGAAAAAATAAAAAAATTGAGGAGGAGAAGATGAAATTGGAGTTGCATGTTGCGGATGTCGTCGATGATCACAAGATCAAGATGGATGCAATGCGCTTGAAGATTAGAAAGATTAGAAAATATGCCATTCATACCGAGGCTTGGTATCATTATGCCGTTGGATCAATTTTTACCTTGGTTGCGATTATGATCGCATTTGTTTTCGCATTGAAATGTTTTACATAGTTTCAATGTATGGTTTAATTAATTAGATGCTCTGGAGAGCTATATGTTGTTAGATGAGAACTATGTATGTACTTTGGTTTTAATGTGATGATGAACTTCTATTAATTTGGACACTTAATTATATATAATGCACGCAGATGAACCGGCAATGGATGTACGGTGACAGACACACCTCCGAGTACATTAAGGGCGTGCATGAGTTTCTCGATGTGGCCGAGGCAAACAAGCAGAATGGTTTTATGTGTTGTCCATGCAATAAATGTGGGAATACGATGTCTTACTCTAACCGAAAAATCCTTCACACCCACCTGCTTTACAAGGGTTTCATGCCACACTATAATGTTTGGACGAGGCACGGAGAAATAGGGGTTATGATGGAAGACGGCGAAGAAGAAGAGTACGATGACAACTATGTGCCCCCTGAATACGGTGATGCTGCAACGGGGAGAGCTGGTGAAGATAAGAGGAACCAGACGATGTGCCCAATGATGCTGCAACGGGTGAAACTGCTGAAGATCAAGAGGAACCAGACGATGTGCCCAATGATGATGATCTCCGACGGGTCATTGTCGATGCAAGGACGCAATGCAAAAGTCAAAAGTAGAAGCTGAAGTTCGATCGCATGTTAGAGGATCACAAAAAAGGGTTGTACCCCAATTGCGAAGATGGCAACACAAAACTCGGTATCGTACTGGAATTGCTGCAGTGGAAGGCAGAGAATGCTGTGCCTGGCAAAGGATTTGAGAAGCTACTGAAAATATTGAAGATGAAGCTTCCAAAGGATAACGAATTGCCCGACAGTACATACGCAGCAAAGAAGGTCGTATGCCCTCTAGGATTGGAGGTGGAGAAGATACATGCATGCCCTAATGACTGCATCCTCTACCGCGATGCATACAAGAATCTGAACGCATGCCCGGTATGCGGTGCATTGCGGTATAAGATCAGACGAGATGACCCTGGTGATGTTGACGACGCCCCCCCCCCCCCAGGAAGAGGGTTCCTGCGAAGGTGATGTGGTATGCTCCTATAGTACCACGGTTGAAACGTCTATTCAGAAACGGAGAGCATGCCAAGTTGATGCGATGGCACAGTGAGGACCGTAAGAGAGACAGGAAGTTGAGAGCACCCGTTGACAGGTCGCAGTGGAGAAAAATCGAGAGAAAGTACTGGGATGAGTTTGCAAAGGACCCAAGGAACGTATGGTTTGCTTTAAGCGCGGATGGCATTAATCCTTTCGGGGAGCAGAGCAGCAATCACAGCACCTAGCCCGTGACTCTATGTATGTATAACCTTCCTCCTTGGATGTGCATGAAGTGGAAGTTCATTATGATGCCAGTTCTCATCCAAGGCCCTAAGCAACCCGGCAACGACATTGATGTGTACCTAAGGGCATTAGTTGAAGAACTTTTACAGCTGTGGAATGGAAACGGTGTACGTACGTGGGATGAGCACAGACATGAGGAATTTAACCTAAAGGCATTGTTGTTCGTGACCATCAACGATTGGCCCGCTCTCAGTAACCTTTCAGGACAGACAAACAAAGGATACCACACATGCACGCACTGTTTAGATGACACTGAAAGTATATATCTGGACAAATGCAGGAAGAATGTGTACCTGGGCCATCGTCGATTTCTTCCGACCAACCATCAATGTCGAAAGAAAGGCAAGCATTTCAAAGGCGAGGCACATCACCGGAAGAAGCCCGCCATGCGTACCAGTGATCATGTACTTGCTATGGTCAATGATTTACACGTAATCTTTGAAAAGGATCCCGGTGCACTAGCTGTTCCGAATGACGCTGAGGGACACGCACCCATGTGGAAGAAGAAATCTATATTTTGGGACCTACCCTACTAGAAAGACCTAGAGGTCCGCTCTTCAATCGACGTGATGCACGTGATGAAGAACCTTTGCGTGAACCTGCTAGGCTTCTTGGGCGTGTATGGAAAGACAAAAGATACACCTGAGGCACGGGAGGACCTGCAACGTTTGCACGAAAAAGATGGCATGCCTCCGAAGCAGTATGAAGGTCCTGCCAGTTACGCTCTTACGAAAGAAGAGAAAGAAATCTTCTTTGAATGTCTACTCAGTATGAAGGTCCCGACTGGTTCTCGTCGAATATAAACGGAATAATAAATATGTCAGAGAAAAAGTTCCAGAACCTAAAGTCTCATGACTGCCACGTGATTATGACGCAACTGCTTCCAGTTGCATTGAGGGGGCTTCTACCGGAAAACGTGCGATTAGCCATTGTTAAGCTATGTGCATTCCTCAATGCAATCTCTCAAAAGGTGATCGATCCAGAAATCGTACCAAGGCTAAGGAGTGATGTGGTGCAATGTCTTGTCAGTTTCGAGCTGGTGTTCCCACCATCCTTCTTCAATATCATGACGCATGTCCTAGTTCATCTAGTCGACGAGATTGTCATTCTGGGGCCCGTATTTCTACACAATATGTTCCCCTTTGAGAGGTTCATGGGATTCCTAAAGAAATATGTCCATAACCGCGCTAGGCCAGAAGGAAGCATCTCCATGGGCCATCAAACAGAGGATGTCAACGGGTTTTGTGTTGACTTCATTCCTGGCCTTAAGAAGATAGGTCTCCCTAAATCGCGGTATGAGGGGAGACTGACTGGAAAAGGCACACTTTGAAGGGACTCAATAATATGCAGGGACGGATATTCTTGGTCTCAAGCACACTACATAGTTCTACAGAACTCTACCTTGGTGACCCCGTATGTCGATGAACACAAGAACGGTCTGCGCTCCAAACACCCGGAGCAGTGCGACGACTGGATTATATGTGAACACATCCGGACTTTCAGCAGTTGGTTGGAAACACATCTCAGAGGTGACAACACTGTTTGTGATGAGCTGTACTTGTTGTCCAGGGGACCATCTTTGACTGTATTGATTTCCAAAGGATACGAGATAAATGGGAATACATTTTACATGATTGACCAAGATCAAAAGAGCACCAACCAAAACAGCGGTGTCCACTTTGATGCAACAACCGATAGGGGAAATGACACATATTATGGTTACATAGTGGACATATGGGAACTTGACTACAGACATGATTTTAAGGTCCCTTTGTTTAAATGCAAATGGGTCAATCTATCAGGAGGCGGGGTACAGGTAGACCCACAGTACGGAATGACAACAGTGGATCTGAAAAATCTTGGGTACACTGACGAACCGTTCGTCCTAGCCAATGATGTGGCACAGGTTATCTATGTGAAGGACATGTCTACCATACCGAGAAAAAGAAAAGATAAGGAAGCGAATACATCATACGATGAGCCAAAGCGCCACATAGTTCTTTCAGGAAAAACGGACATCCTGGGAGTGGAGGGCAAGACAGACATGTCTGAAGATTATGAAAAGTTTCATGAAATTCCTCCCTTCAAAGTCAAGGCTGACCCAAGCATCCTGATAAACGATGAAGATTATCCATGGTTACGGTGCAATAAGCAAATGACACAAGCGAAGAAAAAGTGAAGACTTTCTCCCGCAACTATTATGATGATACCATGCCAACTTTGTAACAGACGAGTTCATTTGAAATGCTTTAATGTCATATGGTTTGGCCCTTGTAATACCATTAATCTCGGTTCGCTCCTTGTCAACTATGTTCTCACCAAGAACACTCTCAAGAGGGCAGCCACATGGGCCATTGGTCCCGATTTGTCTGGACCTTTTGGTCCCGGTTCCACGCACGAACCAGGACCAATGCGCTTTGCCCCTGGCCCATGACCATTAGTCCTGGTTTGTGCCACAAACCGGGACTAAAGGGTTGGTCCTCGTTGCGGTCAGAGTTTAGTCCCACCTCGCCAACCGAAGGGCGCTCACACCGGTTTATAAGCCCGTCCCTCTCTGCCTTGTTGAGCTCCTCTCAAAGTGAAAATAGATGCCCCTATATAGGAAATTTGACCTAAATTCATAGTGAACTTCTCTGAAATTCATAGAAATGTATTATGAATTTAGGTTGAATTTTCTCTATAGGCGCATCTATGTTCATTTTTTAGTAAAGTTAATCACAAACTTGTGATTCACACAAATTTCAAAGAACTAAAATTTTAACTATTCAAATTTGAAAACTAATGGCACTAAATAAAGTTTATAATTTTTCTAAAATTAATGGCACTAACAGAAAGTTTATAATTTTGCTGACCTAAAAGCAAAAAGAATTAAAAAATAAAGCAAAAACAAAAGAAAATAAATAATGCAGAAAACAAAACAAAAAAACTGGAAAAAAAATAAAAATAGCAACAATAAGTATTTTGTTGTAAGTGGAAACAAAATAAAATAAATAAAGCAACAAAGAAAACAATAAAACAAAAAAGTGTTTTCAAATTTGAAAACTAATGGCACTAACAGAAAGTTTATAATTTTTCTAAAACTAAAAGCAAAAAGAATTAAAAAATAAAGCAAAAAACAAAAGAAAATAAATAATGCAGAAAACAAAACAAAAAACAGGAAAAATAAAAAACTGCCACCTATTGGGCCACCACGGCCTGAATACGACTAGAAAGCCAACCTGGGCCAGGATTCAGGCCCGCAGAAGAATTTTTTTAAAACTATGATGATTTTTATAGCAAATTCGGAAACTATACACCCTAATGGAGAAAAATCAAAAGTATCACCCCGTCGGCCTCTTGTTGGCCGAAAAGGGACTTTTCGGCCTCCTGTTGGCCGAAGAGGGACTTTTCGGCCAACAGTTGGCCAAAGAGTCCCTCTTCGGCCAACACCTACTCTACTTTTTAGAAAATTCATATCAAATAGGATTTTTAGTATTTTAATTTAATTCTTTTTGCATTAGATTAGAAATTTTATGAAGTTTCTATAGATATCAAGTTTGACTAGATTTGGAAGTTTGAATTTGAATTTTCATGATTTTTCTCAAATCAGTAGATTGCCTATAATTTGAGCTAGGAGTATTCTTTTTAGATGATTCTTTTTGCTACTGGTTCTTTGTGACTTTGTTTATCAGTAGTAATTAATTGGTGAATTTTAGGATTGTTTAAAATTAGGTTTTTACGTCATTCTCTCCCTCCATTTTCTCCCTCCATTTTATTTCCCGCCATTCTCTCCCTTCATTTTCTTTCCCGCCATTCTCTCCCGCCATCTTCTTTTCCGCCATCTTCTTTCTCGCCATCTTCACTTATCAACTTATAAAACGAGCCTCATGGTGTCCACGATCGTAGATAACATTGTCTGACACGGTCTGTGTATCCTGCGTCGGTGCTGCTGGTGGAGTGTGAAACACTGTCTGAGAGAAGTCATAAGTGTTTGCAGCTTCGTCATCATCATCGGAGAGTGTTTCACACTTATGACTTCTCTCACACAGTGTTTCACACTCCACATGAAGGCATCATCGTCATCCACCGTCGATGCAGCACTCCTTAGTGTGGCGGGAGAGAATGGCAGGAAATAAAATGGCGGCAAAGAAAATGGAGGGAAAAATATTGCGGGAAAGTATTTTTTTCATGTATAAAACGGCAATGGTTGTACAGGATTTACAAGGCACTTTTAAATATAAACTCCCATGAAGCTCAAAACAAGTTTTCTAGTAGGATAAAAGAAATAAAATACAAAAAATACTACAAATAAAATAGCTACTGATAACTAAACAGAAACAAAAAGAATATGTCAAAAAACTAAAGAAAAAATTTAAAGCAATTAAAATTAAAAGAAATAGCATAAAACCTAACAAACACTAAAACAGAACTGTTTTCATAAAAATGTAATTTTAAATAATTATAAAATTCGCCAATTAATTACTACTGATAAACAAATTCACAAAGAACCAGTAGCAAAAATAATCATCTTAAAAAATACTCCTAACTCAAATTATACGCAATCTAGTTATTTGAGCAAATTCATGAAAAAATTAAATTCAAACTTTCAAATCTAGTGAAACTTGATATCTATAGAAACTTCATAAAATTTCTAATCTAATGCACAAAAATCAAATTAAAATACTAAAAATCATAGTTGATATGAATTTTTTTAAACAGTAGAGCAGGTGTTGGCCGAAGAGGGACTCTTTGGCCCACTGTTGGCCGAAAAGTACTTTTTGGCCAACGGTTGGCCGAAAAGTCCCTCTTCGGCCAACGGGAGGCCGAAAAGTCCCTTTTCAGCCAACAGGAGCCGACGGGGTGATACTTTTGATTTTTCTCCATTAGGGTGTATAGTTTCTGAATTTGCTATAAAATCATCATAGTTTCAAAAAAAAATCCCCGCAGAAGGCCCAATAGGCCCACAGACAGCATTATGTGAGATTAGGCCCGTAAGCCTGCATTTGAGAGCAGCTCCAGAGGGCAGCCGCAGTGGGGCTTATAAACCACTCCAAGCCCCTCTCAACTAGCGAGGTGGGACTAAACTTTTGGCCGCGGGCAGCGCGAGGCCTTTGGTCCCAGTTGGTGGCACCAACCGGGACTAAAGGGGGCATTGGTCCCGGTTCGTGGCACCAACCGGGACCAATGCACCCCTTTAGTCCCGGTTGGTGCCACCAACCGGGACCAAAGGCCGCCGCTTCCCGCCCTCTGGGCTGTCGAAAACTGGCCTTTGGTCCTGGTTGGTGACTCCAACCGGGACTAAAGGGGTGCATTGGTCCCGGTTGGTGCCACGAACTGGGACCAATGCCTTTGCTATATAAGCCAGCACTTAGGAATTTTTCACATTTTCCTCGCAGTTGCCCCCGACGACGCCGAGCACATCGACGCCGCCAGGCTGCCCCGACGCCGCCCGCCGCCCCCGCCGCCCCCGCCGTCGCCGTTGCCCGCGTCCGTCGTCGCCGTCGCCCGCGCCCTCGCCCGACACCGTCGCCGCGCGCCGCCGTCCCCTGCCCTGACGCGCGCCGCCCCTGCCCCGTCGCCGTCGTCGTGCCGCCGTCCCCTGCCCCGACGCGTCGCCGCCTCTGTGAGCACCGCACGTCTGCCGCCCCCGCCGCCGCCGTGAATTTTTTTTTAATTATACATGCTATTTTTTACATGTTTTTAGATTTTCGTATATATATGTATGTATGTATTTTTTTAGATATATGTATTTTTTGATGTATGTTCATATATGTATGTATGTATTTTTTTACATGTTTTTTGTATGTATGTATGTATTTTTTTCAATTGTAATGATGTTTTAAAAATACATATATGCAAAAGTTAGATTTTTAATTAGAAAAGTTTTATCTATATATGTTCTCTGATTTAGTACATTTTAGGTTAGTTTCATTTTTAAAAAAGTTTTATATATTTAGGAAGAAGGAATAGAAGGAAGAAAAGGTTTTATATATGCAAAAGTTACATTTTTAGAAAAGTTTTATATATCTAGCTAGGAAAGGAAGAAGAATAAAAAGAATGAGAGGAAAAAGGAAAATAAGAAGATGAAGAAAGGAGAAGAAGAGGAGAAATAAATAAGAAGAGGAAAAAAGAAGAAAAAAAGAGGAGAAGAAGAAAGGAATAGAGGAGAAGAAGAAAAAATCTAACTTTTGCATATATGTATTTTTCTTCTTCTCCTCTATTCCTTTCTTCTTCTCCTCTTCTTTTTCTTCTTTTTTTTTCGATCTTCTCCTCTAGATATTCCTTCTTCTCCTCTTTTTATTTGTTCTTCGTTTTCTTATGTTTTATCGGGTTTGTCGTCGTCGATATACCCCTCCCGATAACTTCAACACGAGGGGGGGGTCGATATACCCCCTCCCCGATAATATTTTTTTCCCATGTACGTATGTCATGTCGATATAAACTCCCGATAACTTCAACACGTGGGGGGGTCGATATACCCCCACCCCGATAATATTATTTTCCCATGTACGTATGTCGTGTCGATATAAACTCCCGATAACTTCAACACGTGGGGGGGGGTCGATATAAACTCCCGATAACTTCAACACGAGGGGGGTCGATATACCCCCTCCCCGATAACTTCAACACGTGTGGGGGGGGGGGTTCGATATACCCCCTCCCCGATAACTTCAACACGTGGGGGGGGGGTCGATATACCCCCTCCCCGATAACTTCAACACGTAGGGGGGTCGATATACCCCCTCCCCGATAATGTTATTTTCCCATGTACGTATGTCGTGTCGATATAAACTCCCGATAACTTCAACACGTGGGGGGGTCGATATATCCATCTGTCATGTTTGAATAATAATTGCCATGTTGTAAATATTTGTAGAAAGTATGGACACCCCCCGAGACGAAGCACAAGAAGCGTTGTTGGGGGACATAATCGCACAAGGAAGTGATGCCGTCTGCTCGTTATTTCTCAACGACACCGGTGGTCTGGAAGGAGAGGGTGAAGAAGCAGCTGACTATGATTATGATGGCTCCGGTGACCCAATGCCGGTGCAAGAAGGAGAACGTGAGGACGGCCCCGGTGACCCAATGCCAGTGCAAGAAGGAGACCGTGATGACAGCTCCGGTGACCGAACCGAATCCGGCCAGGTATATATATTAGTTAAGGCTATGCTGACTAGCTAATTGATGCATTCATTGTTTTGGTATGTACACATATTAATTAACTCTCGTCTTGTTCTTTTTTCTAGCCCTCTGGACCGAGCACAACTTCGGTAAAGAGACGAGGCCCGAAGAAAAAGTTGAGCTCGAATGAAAGGTTTGAGATCATAGAAATCGCGCGCGACGGCCAACCGATTGAACCCATCCGGACAAAGAACGCATTTGTTGGTCAGAGCAGGGTTCTGGTTAGGTACAAGATCCCGATGAGCATCCAACAATGGTTAAAGCCGTCTAAATAAGACCCTGAGGTGTCTTATGTCAATAATATGCAGAAAAATGATCTTTGGACTAAGCTGAAGTCAAATTTCGCCCTACCGCCAGAGGATGATCCGGAGAAGCCAATTAAAGAGCAATTAATCAAGTCTTTTGCTCTTAAGAAGATGGCAGACCTATTCAGGACGTGGAAGAAAGACCTGAATAGGTTTGTCGATAAAAAAGAGACACCAGAATTCAAGGGCAAATATGAGAATATCAGAGATGACTGGCCCGCATTTGTGGCCCACAAGACATCGGAAAAGAGTAAGAAGATGTCGGCGACAAACAAGCAAAATGCTGCGAAGAATAAGCATCACCATCGCACGGGGTCAGGTGGCTACCTCATAGCCCGGCCTAAGTGGGCCAAGGCTAAGAATGATCTACTTGATAAAGGGATCGAACCAGAGACAATGAACTAGCCAGACCGTTGCCGGACTTGGTTCTTCGGGGCTGGCGGAACCTTGGACCCTGTATCAGGGAAGTGCATTTGGACGGACGATCAATTGGAAATACCAGTCAAAAGGCTTCAGCAATATATCGATGCAGCGCAGCAAGGGACGTTCATTCCAGACAGAGAAAACGACGAGCTCACAATGGCCCTCGGGAATCCTGAGCACCCTGGACGGACACGAGGCATGCCAGGCTCCATTCTGTGGAAGGCTGGGTTTCCGGACGCAGGCGGTTACAAAAGCCAGGAGAGGAGGAAGAAAGTGCAGCAGACCGAACTACAGGCGCTGCACGCAAGGGTACAAGCGATAGAGTAACGAGAAGCAAATCGCAGCAAACGAACTGCCGAAGCTTTCCCCGAAGCTACCCCGCCATCTCAGCGGAGAAGCAACGTGGCTTCCACCGAGCTGCTTCAGCCGGAGCATGTCTTGACGGCTCCTACCAGCTATCCCGTGGATGCTATCACGGAGTCTCAAAATTGCCACCTTATGACGCAATGGATGAATTTGAAGGTCAAGGCAGCTGTTGGCTCTGTTTTTCCTACTGAACCGGGCGCAACTTTTCACTGCGGGCCGATTCCAGAAGGATAAGCTAGGGTGATGGTGGATGAAATAACGGAGGGATTTGAGGACCTCCAGCTTGACCACCCTACCGGTGAAGGGGAGACTCGGCTGGGTTCTTCTCTGAAGACTCCATGCCTATGGCGGAAGGAGCTCATCAACCTTCCGAACTGGACGCCTCCGCCTCCTCCTCCTCCTTCTCCGGCGAGTCAGGGCACTCCGCCTCCTCCACCGCCTCCTCCTCCGGCGAGTGACGATCAGGGCACTCGGCCGGCTCCTTCTCCGGCGCGTGGCGGCACTCCGCCTCCTTCTCCGCCTGCGCCGACGTGCCTGAGCAGCCAGCCTCCTTCTCCGCCTCGTCAGCAAGGGCGGAAGAGACCCGCTGCCGCTCCGGCTGCTCCAGCGCGTCGTAGTCCTTCTCCTCTGCCTCGTAAGAAGACAGTCGCTCCGTCTGCTCTGCCGGCATCTAGCAGTACAGCCAGAGGCGGGAGGAAATACAGATTCGGTCCTTCTCTAAAGACTCCAGAGAAGTTACCATACGAGATGATCCCAGAGGAGAACGCGAAGATCGCGTGAACCGAAGTGAAGGACTGGTTTCAAGGGTTGAAAGCACAGAGACATCCACCACCGGAGGAGAAGGTAGATCCGGTGAAAGAGAAGCGCACTCTGGCTGCCCTGACAAAACCACCCAAGTCTCCGCCGAAAGGCAACTATGAGCGCATTATTGGAAAGACATTTGTCGAAGCGGAGCGGTCGGGAAGTATAGTCAGTGATCAAAGGATGAAAGAATGACAAGCTGGGAAACAAATTGCCCAGCTCGGCGAACAAGAGAAGCAATCGTGCCCCCCGCTCAAGGTGCCTAACGACATCGTCGATCCGAGGATGGTGCCCGATTATAGCAATCTTGGAGATTACCTGCCCGACGATGTACATTATGATTTCTTGGAGGTGCAGATACACAGATACGAGTACGGGAAGCCTCTCGTCAAAGATGAAAGATCTCTAACAACAATGATGCGAAGATTGCATGATTGGTACATGAAAACCTGCATAGAGTCTGGGGGAGGAATACTTTGTATCTGAGAGTTAAAAAGGAGCATGACCTCGTTGGAATTGAACTGTTGCATCTTCCGTTTGAGGAGTTCTTTCAGTTTTCCAAACAATTGGCCCTCGATAAAGCAATGGTCACCTGCTACTGTCTGTAAGTAGTACTACTTCTGTCATTAAGTCTCTCTATATAGGTCAGCTCTTTCATTGCATGTATTTATAATTATCCTCACTATATTATGCAGATTGAAGATCGTCGAATTGAAGAAAAGACAAGTCGGTGATATTGGGTTCATTAACACAAATCTCATAGATGCAACTGAGGTTAAATTTCATGCCGAAAATACCGAGGCCAACTTGCTACAATCGTTGGTAATAAATGAAAACAAAGATATAATACTCTTCCCTTACAACTTCAAGTGAGTGTTACTGTCTTGTGCATATTCGGTTTCCCTTATATATTAGTCCAGGTTATAGTAATGTAACTGATGAGTTATGCATGCGTGTGCAGGTTCCACTATATTCTCCTAGAGATTAAGCTTGAGCAGGGAGTAGTAACTGTCTTAGACTCGAAACGAAAAGATCCCCAGGAGTATGCGGACATGACTCAAATGCTCGAGAAGTAAGTTAAATCGATCATTATCCACCATATCAGCAACTTTGTTCATTTCTGATATCAAGTAATTGTTTTCTTTGTCTGGCAGGGTTTGAAGAAAATTCACCAAAAAAGCTTCGGGACTGCCGAAGAAGCTGGAATTTAGACACCCGAAAGTCAGTACTATAGTAGCATGTTCCGTGCATCTCCTAGTGATTCAAGCGCTAGTTTCATCATACCATTTGGCATTCTTGCTTATCAATTTGATTGACCTCTATTTCTTGTAAAGTGGTTGTGGCAGGAACAAGGGAATGATTTCTGTGGATACTACGTTTGCGAGTCCATCCGCCACATGACCTGTGAGCGGGGCTACTCTGACGAACAATATGAAGTGCGTAAATAACAATATTCACAATTTTATTTTATTACCATCATTTGTGTTGAGTTTCATTCATTCATATATATATGTATTGACCCCCTTCTTCAAATTAGATGTTTCGGATGCGGGATGAACTACTAGCACCAGATCGCATGCGAGCAATTCAAGAGGAATTGGCGGCATTCTTTCTTGACCACGTGATCGTTGAAGACGGAGAATACTATGTGGACCATGCGTCCATATGTTAGGAGATTATATTTGTAAGAGATAATTATTGTATATATGTAGCCAGTAGTCGGATAGATATACGAGAACTTGTTGTTCGACCAATCTCTCGGAGAAGGAGAGGTGGTCGATATCACTTCTCTCTGTATGCATATATGTTCATGACGATCTTCTGTTTCCTTCGTTTGCGTACTAGCTAGCTAGCGTGTCTAGTCCTCTCTATACGTATGTATAGTACGTAGCGTCGACCGAGCACGGACATAAGAGAGGACACTTCTCTCTATTAATTAGCTAGCTAACACAATATATGAAACACCTAAATTAACCCCCCCCCCCAACCCCCCCCCCCCCCCCCAAAACCCCCAACCCCCCCTTCCAAAAAAACGAAAACCCCAGCCACAGAAATGCTGACACGTGGATGCCTATTGGTCCCGGTTGGTGCCACCAACCGGGACCAAAGGCCCTCCTGCCTGGGCTTGGCACACAGGCCACGTGGAGGCCCATCTGTCCCGGTTCTGGACTGAACCGGGACTAAAGGGCCAGGGCATTAGTAACGACCCTTTAGTCCCGGTTCAGGAACCGGGACAAAAGGCCCTTACCAACCGGAACAAATGGGCCGTTTTCTACTAGTGCCTTGTCTTCCTTGTAAATATTCTTCAACTCGTAATTCCTAGTATATGAACTCAAACATGAAGGCCTCGAGGATAGTATGGCGGCCATCCGATCTATGTTCATAAGTCTATCTTCAATGGCATCGTATTCCTTCCAAGATAGGATGTTCATGTGATTTGAATGAAAAGTTTGGAAATAAAAAGGTACATATGATAATGAATCGATGACAACAACTAAGATATGCATGTGTTAGTTATGTTATTATAGTTTTAGCAATAATCGACAAGGCTAGGACCCCATTTGGCCATAGGGAAGATCCGCCCATGACTTCTTGTAAATTTCATTCAACTTGTAAATTCCTAGTAAATGAACTTAGGCATGAAGGCCTTGGTGGTAGTCTGATGTTTCATGGGTCTATCTTTCCTGACGGCCAAACGATCTATCTTCACAAGTCTATCTTCAAATGGCATCTTGTTCTTTCCAAGATAGGTGGCTTAAATACTACCTCGGCCTTGCTTTACTAGTCCCACTCATATTTGGTCATATTTTGACAATGATTTTAACTAATAAGACATAATTTATACGTAGTAATTTCAAAAAATTTCCTACGCACACGCAAGATCATGGTGATGCATAGCAACGAGAAGGGAGAGTGTTGTCCACGTACCCTCGTAGACCGAAAGTGGAAGCGTTAGCACAACGCGGTTGATGTAGTCGTACGTCTTCACGATCCGACCAATCAAGTACCGAACGCACGGCACCTCCGAGTTCAGCACACGCTCAGCCCGATGACGTCCGTCGAACTCCGATCCAGCCAAGTGTTGAGGGAGAGTTTTGTCAGCACGACGGCGTGGTGACTATGATGATGTTCTACCGACGCGGGGGGAGAGGCGGTCGGCCAAGAGAGGGGCGCCCCAGGAGGAGTCCTACTCCCACCGGGAGTAGGACTCCCTCCCTTCCTTGTTGGATTAGGAGAAGGGGGGAAGGAGGAGGAGGAGAAGAAGGAAAGGGGGGCGCCGCCCCCTCCTTGTCCAATACGGACTAGAGGGGGAGGGGGCGCGCGGCCTGCCCTGGCCGCCCCTCCTCTTCTCCACTAAGGACCATGTAGGCCCATTAAACCCCCCCCCCCCCCGGGGGGGGGGGGTTCCGGTAACCCCCGGTACTCCGGTATATATCCGATAACCCCCGGAACCATTCCGGTGTCCGAATATCGTCGTCCAATATATCAATCTTCATGTCTCGACCATTTCGAGACTCCTCGTCATGTCCGTGATCACATCCGGGACTCCGAACTACCTTCGGTACATCAAAACATATAAACTCATAATATAACTGTCATCGAAACTTTAGGCGTGCGGACCCTACAGGTTCGAGAACTATGTAGACATGACCGAGACATGTCTCCGGTCAATAACCAATAGCGGAACCTGGATGCTCATAATGGCTCCTACATATTCTACGAAGATCTTTATCGGTCAAACCGCATAACAACATACGTTGTTCCCTTTGTCATCGGTATGTTACTTGCCCGAGATTCGATCGTCGGTATCTCAATACCTAGTTCAATCTCGTTACCGGCAAGTCTCTTTACTTGTTCCGTAATACATCATCCCGCAACTAACTCATTAGTTGCAATGCTTGCAAGGCTTATAGTGATGAGCATTACCGAGTGGGCCCAGAGATACCTCTCCGACAATCGGAGTGACAAATCCTAATCTCGAAATAGGCCAACCCAACAAGTACCTTCGGAGACACCTGTAGAGCACCTTTATAATCACCCAGTTACGTTGTGACGTTTGGTAGCACACAAAGTGTTCCTTCGGTAAACGGGAGTTGTATAATCTCATAGTCATAGGAACATGTATAAGTCATGAAGAAAGCAATAGCAACATACTAAACGATTGAGTGCTAAGCTAACGGAATGGGTCAAGTCAATCACATCATTCTCCTAATGATGTGATCCCGTTAATCAAATGATAACTCATGTCTATGGTTAGGAAACATAACCATCTTTAATTAACGAGCTAGTCAAGTAGAGGCATACTAGTGACACTCTGTTTGTCTATGTATTCACACATGTATTTTGTTTCCGGTTAATACAATTCTAGCATAATAATAAATATTTATCATGATATAAGGAAATAAATAATAACTTTATTATTGCCTCTAGGGCATATTTTCTTCAGTAAAAATAATATATTGAAAACGACATTCAAATATGAATCCAACTAAATATTTTTTTATGACATGCAGTAACATTTTGTTAGGTCAAATACGACCATGGCCGCATTAGGTTATTGTGTGAGGAGAAATAGGTAGAAGTGTTCCTCAACTGTGATCCTTCCCTCTCATTTGTCATTCACGTAGCCATCTGGTCGGCACCAACACTTCACCCTTCGCCTCTCATTGATACTACACCTAGACGGTCGGGCCCGATGTCTTAAAATAGCACGCGCCCCTCCCTATTTCACCCAACATAGACACGACCTCAGCAGATGTGTACATTCATCGACCGGATCCTGCCCAAAATTCATGTATAAATATTTGAGGTCACGCTCCCTCTCCCGTCTTTGGGCCCAAACTTTCAAAGTATTTTGGATTTGCTCCCGGTTCTAAAGTTCTAGTGAAAAACAAAAAACCCTAGTACAACCTACTCGCGACGGCCCCAGCACAATGCAACTTATGGTCCATTGGATTTTCCCAGCCCAAATTTGATGGCGAAAGAGCTCTTGTACGACTTCCGCACATCTGTAAAAGTGGAAAAATTTTGGTGCTGTCTTAGTTGATGATGAGTTGAACCGAAAATTAGAAGAGATATGTGGGTCCTTCTTAGCACGTGCCTTATTCCGTCGGATATGAATGAACGACTAGGATCAACTCAGGAGAAGGATGAATCTGTGGGACGTTAACCAATCAACAATCCACTCGTTGGCCACGCGATCGGTGAGCAATACATCCATCGATCTGTAGTTGTGGGAGCAGCCACTCTGCGTGCCGTTGGATGTTTGCATCCACCACATGACGAGAAGAAGAGGGCATCCAACACCAGCTCATCGCCAGCGTCCTCGTCATCTTCCCCGATCACTGCATCTACTCCGACAGTCGTGGGCGACATCGGCCCCGGGCCGACTTGCGCCGCAATCATCGTCGAGTCATTCTCGGGTAGCCCCCTCGACATGGCCTATAACTCGTACGGGTCCCTTGTCTATGCATGCCTAGTGCTGGCAACACCGATGTATGCCTTTGTCCATGACGTGTCCCAGGGCTTGTCAAGCCTGGTGCGGCACTTCGTCAACTTCGTCTTTGTCTGTCTACGCATACCCGGTGCTGGCAACACCAATGCGTGCCTTCGTCTACAACGTGTCTCCGGGTTTGGCAAACCCGGCGCGACGCCGCGTCAACATCGTCTTCTCCACGGGGCGCCACTACCTCGACACCACTGCACCCATGACTAACTCGGCGCCTCTTTACGCCTGCCGCTCCACGACGACTACCTCGCCACCGGCCACCCCGACACGACATCGACCATGGCGTTCTTCGCAGGACGAGCTCCAACCCCTGCCTATCCCAGATCCAACACATATGAACAAGTTTGTCTGGGAAAACTCTTACAACGGTCAGCTGGGGTGTCCATCGGGTGAAGGGATCGACACAGCCTATTATGTGCCTTCAGTGGCGAATTGTCGCTAAATCGTACTGGTGCCAGGCCGAAGTTATCATTTTTTAGAGGGATGCTATTTTATAAGCCATTGCCAGGCTCGCCGTGTAATGCTAGATCTAGACAAGGTTACCTAAACTTTTTACAAACAAGCTGAATAGCGGATTGTGATTGACAATAGGGGATGGGGGGGGGGGGGGGGGGGGTGAAGGGGCTCATCCGAGTTAAATTTAGTGGGGGATAGAATTATAAATAATTTTTTGTTGATCTAGCAGTATGGCAGACAGTTGGTTCCTCTTACCTCACTTGGTTTTCTTCGCTTCCTCATCTAGAAAGCACCAATAGCTACCGGTTTGTTGATAGCTTCACAACAGCTTCGTAAAATAAAAAATGTTCACGGTTTGTTGATAGCTTTACAACAGCTTCGTAAAATAAAAAATGTTCATGAATTTTAGAAAATACTCGTGATTATAATAAAATATTCACAAAATAAATTTGTTTCCAGAATCTTAATAATGTTCAATATTTTTGAACAACCTGTAAATTAAGAATTGAACAATATTCAAAAAATGTTCACAAATTTATAAAATGTTCATCAATTTGAAAAGATGTTTCATGAATTTTGAAATTCTTCATTAATATTATGATCACTACTTGAAAAATATTACGTGGGTTAAGGGTAGTTACCTCATGAATATTTTTCAAGTAGTGATCATAATATTCATGAAGAATTTCAATGTGGAAACAGAAGAATATGATCTCTCAGCTCCATTTATCGGACAAGACTATGACTGATGACCAAAGTGTTAAGGGTAACTCGACAACCGAGTTCTACAAGGGTACTTATACCTCAGATGGTGTAAGAGGTTTGCAAGATGTTATTGTTACTGCCCCGGTAAAGGTCACATCGGCAATGAGAGCACAACTTCTAACCCCACCATTCGAAGTGAAGAACGCTAGTATTTTTTTGGATGTTCCCCATGAATGGCACCGAGTCCAGAGAAGTTTCACTCATATTTCTTCCAGTGGCATTGCAACGTCTGTGGGAGCGAGGTTACCGCGGTTATCATCGGTATGTTGCAGGGTGTGGCGAGTGTTGAATCCGTTTGTTACCGCAGTTGGAGGAGTAAAAATGTGGTTTCAAAAGGTTAAACCGGACCTAGCAAATCCCTTAATGTCTTTAGCCCCTCAAATTATGTACTCCTCGTACCCAGGGTCGGTCCTATCCTTCCGGTGGCCCCTGGGCAAACTCGGAAATGGGGCCCATCTAATTTGGTGGACTTAAAAAATTTGCTTGCTTCGAACCATTTGATTAAAACATGGAATGATCATGGAAATTTGAAAACTTTCATGTTCAACTTAAGGACTAATAATACCATGAAATGTCATATACGGTACGGTGTTTCAGCTACACAACGCAGAGTGGTTCTTCTATACACAGGATTGGTGCACCCACCCCCTTATCTAGCCAGTCCATGTTGTGCTGATTTCCTCAAGATCCGTCCAAGAGCAGCTGGCGTCTCAAGATTAAATTGTGATTAACAGAGGTAACAGTGTATTGCTTGTCCTATTTGTTCTGTCTGGACTCTACCCAACTGCTGCAGTAGACCCGAGACACAAAAAGGTGGGGTAGCACACATAGAACTAGAGAGAAAAACGGTGGACTTTTTACCGAGAAATAACTTGCCAGTTAGATTTCAGGGAGGACGCCTTGCTTTGAGAAATTCAAGAAAAAGAGTCCGTCAGAGACGTGACATAGTCTTATTTAAATAAGAGAGAGAGAGAGAGAGAGAGAGAGAGAGAGAGAGAGAGAGAGATGTATACTCTTAAGTTTTCTAGTTTTCTAGGCAAGTGAGAGAGACGTGAGAGTGTTTGTAAGAGAAGTGTGAGAGAGAACTTGTGTGTCAGGGAGAGCCTTTTATTTTTCGTAGGTCAAAGAGTGCAGCAAGTGTGTGAGGGGGAAAACACGTGAAAAAGAGAGCTTGTGAGACAGAGAGCATGCATGTGATAAAACCAGGTGATAGATGTGCATGCAATCCTCCAGTATTCACAGAAACTAAGCCCGGTAATTGACATGCACCTGGCCAGCGCACCCATCTCCAGGTTTTCGAATGGTTGGATACGTGCATGTAGCAGGGCTGCAGCGATCCTGGGTATAGCCAGTACTTTCCCTTTGGATGTCCTATTCGTGACAGATTTCTTTTATGTATTGTTTTATGTATATCTTTGCAAGCTTGTGTGGGTCTACTATGCGGGACACCTTTTCTGCAATGTGCCACATTTTTTTTGGTAACGACCAATAACTACAAAGAACTGTTTTAGTAAGTACTAAGTAATAGATTTTGACAGAAATTCTATGGTAGTAATGACATTCTCAATCTTTCCCCAAAGATATCCACGTACATTGGATCCAGATTTTATATTATATATAGACTTAATTGTGTTTACATAATTGTGAAAACACAAGGATATCCCCTAGCAAAGCTCTTTTTGGCAGCATGTAATTAAGAATTAATACGTGCTAGCTGTACTTTGCTGGTGACAACATGTTGCATTAGCTGTAGAAAGCAACACGGTTTTGCCCCCTCCCCCTCTTTATATTCCTGGTCAGAACACAATTTTCAAATCTGTGTTTGCTCTTCGACTCCCACCGGTCTACCCATATCAGCAGGAAAAACAAATCATCCCAGGCCTCCCTGCCAAGCATCCCCCCTTCTACACTCCAGAAACCAGGTTTGCTTTCATCTTCCTGCCTTGAATATATTCTCCTCATCCCATTTCTGCTTCCTCATCTTACTAACCTGTTTGGTAACTTGGGCAAGATTGAAAAGGAGGTATGGGGAAAACATCACCGATTCCTGCTGACAAAACCACAGAGAAAAAAACGGTGCTACCTTATGAAAAAGAAGCAGATTCAGTTCATAGTGAAAGAACTATCAGCGGTGATTCTATGGGGATCGCATACGGTGGTAGCCAAGCCCAGGATGACGACCTGGAAGGAGATTCTGCTACGGTATTACCTGCTGTCGGACGGAAGGAATCGAGATCTGATGGGAGGGCTGTTGTAAGCACAGAATCTTTACCAGTGGCACAACAAGGAGACTGCGTAGGTATACCTCTCCCTGTGTGGCTGAAGGTTATAGATTCAGGAGCAGGGATATGGGCAGCTGTTAAACAATTTCGAAAAGATGGAAAGCAGTATGACAAGGTTAGTATACTCATGTTCTGCTGCGCTCTTTCCACTGATAATTTTCGTTGTGTGCTAATATCATCTCATAGGATATGGAGTGTTTGCTCAATGAACATTTATACCCAATGATAAATTAGTTAGATTAAGAACCATGTGTTTTGCTTCAGTTATCTTATAGATTTTTTATCTTCTGCGTCAGAATAATATTCTGCATTTGTTTCTGCACTACTTTGTATTTCGTTTTGCACAACCATGCACATATGTTATTATAAAACTAGCGGTGTTACCCGCGCATTTGCGCGGCTAGATTTTTTACGTACAACTTATATTATTTTTATACTATGTTCCAGTAAAATATTTGGCCATTCCAAATTTACCAAATCACATTCATTTTGAGTAACCATGAATTTGATCTACCATTAGTTAAGAAATCATGAATGTTTCCACTCATCTCCATTCCACTCATAGTGAACTCTTTTCATATATCGGCACAACCATTCACAATAATACATCTAATGCATATTTCTTACTTTGCTCATCGTTACAATGAACACATGCATGTCAAGAATTCCGAGGCAGGTTGCGTTGACCTTTTTTGCGATATTACATATTTCTTGTTATCAAGAGAATGTGAAAATTGTTTTATTTCTATTCCATTTGTTTTTTTTTACGTTTGAATCTCATATATAACTCAATGTCTATAAGGAAACCAAATATGAACATCCTTTGAGTGTAGGCCAATTTACCGTTGGCTTTTGCTTATATAAAATTTCATATAGAGAAAATATTTTATGCTTTATTATCCCATACAAATTTGTAGTGCATGACAAATTTTTAGATTAGCAATAAGATTATGAATTCCAAAATCGATTTATTACATATTATTCCAAAGTACCAGTATTTTTTCCTGGTCGTGTCTATGATATTTTACATTACCTTATATTTAATACATTCATTGCACATATGTTGTTGATAATATTTTGCTTTCTAATCAGAACATGAAGGGTGGCTCATATAGGCATTGGATTCTAGTACGTGTATATGCATGTGTTGCCTGATATGACCTTAGTCACGAAAAAAAAGCAAGTAGTGTTGGCTAATATGTGTTGGACTCGGTCAGATTAGGCTATTTGGAGATTTTTTTTTTCAACGTTGTTGGCCTACACGTATGTTTCTTCCAAAAGCCTTCTTTTAAGTTAATATTTTTTGTTTACGATCTAGTTCTATATGCGGTGTCGAAACTGGACTCGGCTTGTGCGTGACCATGTTTTGTTATTGTTTCGACAGAACTTTATGTAGGATTTTTTTAGAGGTAGTTTACTTTTTCACTCTATTTTTTAACGGGCGTGTCTATGATGACTGCGTACGTGACTTTTATTCCAAGCAGTCCTTCACATAGTTTCCTTTTCCAGTAATGTGTACTATCATATGCATGCTGGACTGCCCATTGACGCACATAAAAAAACTCCCATAGACCTGTCAATAATAGGGTCTGTACGTTCTTTACATTTTACATAATGTTTTCATCTTTTAATCTCAACAATTATAATTAGAATCAACGGAATATATATTTTTGTCTTGTGTGGACAATTTTTCATAGCACCAATGTAGTTCTACTATTTACCCATCACTAAGTGTATCTAATATTACAACTGAATTCATATATAATATTAAGAGTGAATTCTGGTTTTTACCCTCTATTTTAATGTTTTTGACACTAATTACCCTATTTAGCAGGATTTCATCCATTTTACCCCATTTAGCAAAAGTTTTGCCACAATTTACCCATTTTAAAATTTTGCGAGCATTCTGATGAGCAGGTCCCAATTGTTAGGTCCACCTAGCATGCCCCATCAACAGTTTTTGCCTACCTATTTTTCTCCATGTTGAACCATTCCTCGCAGCTTCGCTCGACTGGGCTGGCCTGATATGATCGCCAGAGCAGGTCGCTCGCGTCCAACGCACAAGGCGTAAGTTGGGCCGCACCACTCTGGCCTCCAATATTCATAGCACACATTGTTCGCCTTCCTTCGAATCACACACATGCTGCAAACAAAGAAAAAAAGGATTTCAACAATATTCAAAATGGTGAAAAAACTTTAAATCAATGTACGTGAGTTATAGATGGGTGATATGTATACACGTGATCTTCTAATAAGCATTTTAATTATGTCTGAATCAAACGCCTCACCAGCCAATGCATGAGTCAGGAAAAATTCATAATACACATATGATGGAGATGGTCAAAATCATGTGGAATGAGGTACGACGTGAGGGCTGGCTTGTTCACCAACCTCGCTGATTTGTTGGACGAGCGCCCCCATAGATCTGCAACCGAGCACAACCTGATGGGGGCATGTACATGGACGCGCCCACGCCGACGTCGGCGAGCTTGATGGAGCCGGATTACATGGGGTCATTTCTTGCCTTGATGTCGCGCCCAGACGTCGGCGATATTGACGGAGCCGGATTCCACGGGGTCATTTCTTGTCTTGATGTCACGAACATATATAACGCCGCTTGAGGAGGTATGAAATCACGCCGCTGCCGTTGCCTGACAATCCCTAACCATAAGTTCGAGCGAGCCTGACGGGTACGTGTGGGCAGAAGCCTGGACGGGCGATGCAATCTATTAGGCGTGAGTAAGGAGCGTGGTCGACTCAGGCATTATGCGTTGGACGAGACGCAAGTGACCTCCATCGGGCCGGTCCGGTCGGGAGAAGCCGTGAGGACTGGTTCACGATAGAGAAAAATAAGCAGGAAAAAACCATCGATGTGGCATGCCAGCTAGACTTCACAATTGGGACCTGTCTGCCAGAACACTCATGAAATTTTAAACAGGGTAAATCGTGGCAGAACTTTTGTTAAATGGGGTAAAATGGATGAAATTTCGCTAAATGGGGTAAGTAGTGTCAAAAATGTCAAAATAGGAGGTAAAAACCGGAATTCACTCTAATATTAATAAATTTTACACTGATTTAATATAAAATTTTATATATGTTTCTAATATTCGCCATAAGCTTTTCAAATTTCCTGGAGTGTGAAACTGGGTGAAAATATGGCAGGTTCCTTCGAATCAAAAAAAGGTGGCATATTCCTTACGTAGCCTCTAGCTAGCTATGCATGTGTTTTTTCCTCTTACCAGAATTCAAGTCGGAATTGATTAGTTGTCCGTGTACTTCACACATATAAAAAAAATGACGTTGGCTTTACAAACTTTGAGTCGTCCTTCTACTATACGTGATTCTTTTCTCTCTTTTTTTTCCACTGTGTACATCATAGGTACTTGAACGTGACAGATACAAAATAGTGCATGTCCAGAATATTTGTATGTAACGTAATATCGTTAAATCTCAGCCGTAAATATTACTAATCAACGATATATATTATTTTTGCGTATGTGGAAGAACGTGGTGTCTTATTTGGCTTCTGTCTTAATTATACTAGTCGTCAACCCGTGCATTCGCACGGGCTAGCATATTGAGAATGCCAACTGGAATATCTCGACACACTTTTCGGTTAAAGAATCCATGGGTGATAAAATTGGTGTTACTTTATGGCGGAAGTTTTCTTATTGTTTAACGAAGGATGTAATAGGTAACCATACTGTCCTTATTGTGACCACGATGATGGTGTATAAATTCAATGTTGAGACCAATGGTTAGATGTATTAAGATTTAGAGAGTCCTTATCTTTATTTATTCACAAATAAAGCGCCCCTTTTTGAAAAATTTATGCAAAAATAGAACAGTTTATGACTCAAGTGAGAAAAACAAAACAAATCAATACATCAAACATGTTCGTGTATGCCAATTGCACGGACTATCATTAGAAAATACGTGGCATTGAATCATATTGATCAATAAAAGATGTACGATAATTTCTAAAGCATGAAAAAAAATCCCGATGCTTATCCATAGGAAAAATACACTTGGTTCAGGAAGATTCTGATTAGCAACACTGCGTACGTTGGTGTAATAACCATCAAGATGCGTGAATCTTTTATATGGAAGCGGTGTGATATCTTTTCCAACTTTTAAGCACATACAACATAGGAACACAATGCTATAAAGGAGGTTAGTATCCAATTTAAAATGTGGTGCAATTTCTCCCCTTCCATAATACTTTGAAGTAGATAGAACATACAAAAGTTTCCAGTATCCAGAACTAAAGTATCACCATATAGAAATAACACCAGTTCGTTGGAGATATTTGGGCCTGCGGGCTTAATATCCTAGTCACCAGTGGAGACCAGACTTGTACGGGGGATCAGAATTACGATGCAGATTTAGGCTTATAATATTTGATCAGTTTTTTGCATAATAGCATTTTAGAAATTTAGCAACAACAAAACATAGAAGTCTAGTTCGAAAAGTAGCCACATTATGGTATATTTTCCAATGATATGTGGATAAGGAAGAAAGTACACTTAACAAATGGCCTCCTGCATTTTTCTTACTTGATATTAAAGAGAAGGGATGACGTAGCTAATATCAAAGCAACTGATAAAATATAGGTCATTTCTGCAAATAGAAAACTAAGTAGCTTATATCTCATTAATGTGCAAACAACATTTATGCACCAAAAGCCTTCTGGTAAGGAACATTACGAATATAATTTCTCTAGTGTAGCACAATGAAGTTTTACTAAGATATACTCCCTCCGTAAACTAATATAAGAGCGTTTAGATTACTAAAGTAGTTATCTAAATGCTCTTATATTAGTTTACAGAGGGAGTACTAAACATGGAAGGAATAGACATTATAAATAATTTTATAGTGTTTGATTCCTATGCATGTGGAGACATAATTACAATAGCTTAAGGATTTCCTTTCTGACTACTAATGAAACTGAGACCGTACTTAATTATTTTGTTAAACTAACTTTTATATATTAGAAATATGAATAACATAGTCTATATTAGACGATAGGATATTTTACCTTAATAATGACCGACGGACGAAAAACATGGATGAACTAAGTATCACAAAAATACATGATTTTCTCCTGGCATATGTTATTGCTAAAAAACTGTAAATACTTAATCCTATCGACTTGCTATCTCCATAAACTTGTAATATCTATTGCCGCCTTGGCCGCCAACTGATAGCACAGTATGCACAGATCCTTGCATGAAGCTTTCCATCAATTCAAAACCATCCATATTTCATTTGTACGTGGAACAGATTTACGAACAAAATAAATCTACGGATTAATTCATGGATCGTCGTTCTCAAATACTCATGGATTGCCACCGTCCTCATCTGCTCGTCATCCATAAAATCATGTGTGGTAATATATGAAAATGAATAAAGGGGGTCTTTCTAATTCTGAATCACAGTAAATCTTATGGTTCTATCCAACAAACTGGCGCCACACTTTGTACAGCGGGGTGAGAAAGAACCTGGTGAGATTACCCAAATATGTTAATGAGATGATCCTAATTAATTTAGATTCTCCATGAACTTTGTGAAGATAGGAGAAGGGACGCACCAGCGTTGATTGCAGGGATAGACCGATGACTTGAGGCACAAAACTGCATTGCTGTATTGAAGTGCATTTTACTTGCATACTGGGACGATCACAAAACTGCACACGTACATGCTTCAAAAAGAGATCGATGACATGAGCTAAATGAAGTCAAACATACATTCTCCAAATCAGAAATACTGAAATAATCAATGATGATTACTAACCAATCCCTGGCTATTATGCCACTACTGTTGCACTCAAACGAATACCAGGTTAATCAAAGCACCCTCGGTGTACAATTTCAAGAAAAATCCATCAGAAACCATGGGCCACCTGGAAAACATCCCAGAATATGCATGCATATTACAGAGAAAACTAAAAAATATATTTTCTATATAAGTACAGTATTTTCACTACTCAAAATATAAAACGTATACATTCATAAAGCTTCCAGCAATTCAAAAAAATAATATTTCATTAGTACGTGGAACAGATTTACGAACAAAATAATCCATGGATCATCGTTCTCAAATACTAACAGATTGTCACCGGTCCTCAACTGCTCATCATCCATAACCTCCTGTTTGGTAATATATGCAAATGCATAAAGGGACCTTTCCAATTCTAACTTCCAGTAATTCGTATGCTTCTAGCCCAACAAATTGGCACCAGACTTTGTACAGCCGGTCAAGAAGGAACCTGGCGATATTCCCCAAGTATGTTAATGAGATGATCCCAATTAATTTAGGTGCTCCATGAACTCTGTGAAGACAGGAGAAAGGACGCACCAGCCATGATTGCAAGGATAGACGGAGGACTTGAGGGCCATGACAGCGTGCTCGTAGTGGAGGCCGTCTAGCTCTCGCATTGGGGCCCCCGCTGAGGCAGTTAAAGCATGGAAGCGAGGGATGATTTTCTTTTCCGCACGATATGAGAACGGGGGGAGGGTTTGGGAAGTGAGAACGGCTGCCTGCGGATAATCGATCCCGTCCCCGCAGCCATCCCTGGAGGCAGAAGCTGATTTGTACATGAATCATAAGCAGAGGAGTCCCGTGCTAGAGAAAGAAGGAGAGGAGTCCCATGGTCATTCTTTTCAATCTGCCCAAAAAATTTGTTTCCTTTCAGTTACGCAAAGAGATAGCCTCTTTTTGGTTATGATGGACGTAAGAGATGGTCTTTTTTTATAGACGGAAGGAGATAGCTGGAGTATATGAGTAGATATATACCTTTCTTAAAGAGACATAGATTGGTTCAAAAATATTTTTTGAGAACAGTTTGCTTTAGTTTTTTTAGGGGACAGTTTGCTTTAGTTAGGAGAGAAAGAAACGGTGGATTAGTAGTACGTGGCCGACCCAGACATTCTTTTTTATCTGCGCACACAACCGAACAAATCCTGGACCTTGGATTGTTTTTTTTCGGAATTGAGAAAAGATTCCACTGAGTATTATATGGGCTGATCTACACCGTAATAATTCGGTCCCACCAGATTAACGACTCCTAATTACTGATTAACGTGAGAATTTGTAGGAAGTCAAGAATTAGTATAGGTATAGATAGATAGATAGATAGATAGATAGATAGATAATAGATTACCTCTTGTACTGACTGGTTAAACTAATTTACATTTGTTCGACTTAAAAAACATAGTCATTTTACAGTGCATCCGGACGATATGGACCGTCCATCGGAGCGAATTCAATGGTCCAGATCCGATGCAATACGCCGATGTCACGTGTATTATATCAGACCCCGAGGGGCATTTTCGGGAGAAAAAATATTTTGAACTGATCAGATTTTCCCTCCCAAATATTTCAAGGGTATTCTCGGTACAAATTTCAGGGCTATTCTCGGTTCGATTTTTATCCCGTTCGCTAGGGTTTATTCCTCGCCGCCGCTAGGGTTTTAATCCTAGCCGACAGGATCTAGCCGCGCATCGCGGCCCCTCCCTCCCTCCACCCCAATTCCCTCGCGATCTGGCATCACCTTTTCAACGAAGAACACGAGAGGAGGCGCACTTCCCTCCCCGCGGCGGCCGCCGGCGAAGATTGGGTGCCATCCCACCTCCCAGTCCTCCATGCGGGTGCCTATAGCCACAAGGTTATAGGCAACCTCTTTCCCACATCCCAATTGGTTGTTTGTGTCCTCTACACCTCTCCGCCATGGCCGCAGCTTTGATCTGGCCATGCATCTCGTCCGAAGGCAAGGTGGTTGGGTATGGATCATGTTCTGCGGGAGTAGATGAAGCCGGCCGCCGGCCTGGACGTCCAGCCCCGACTACAAGATCTACGAACGTTCTATCGTTGCATTCATACACTTACACATTCATTCAACATGTATTCTTTCAATTTGGATGATAGGTGAGATTTGGAGATCAGTAGAGATGATAAGCTATTAAGTTTGGAATGTACTATAAACAATTCATAGTTTATGTTGCTCAATATTTATGATGCTCGCTTCCTCTTGTGCAATTGTTAGACTGGGATCAACAGATTTGGCATGTGCTTTACAAGAAAAATTAGATTCACATGGGATATCCACCGTTTGAAGATTGGTGTTAATTCTTATTATGATGTTTTAGCCTTGTTAAAGGGAGAGTAATGATCCTCGCAAAAAGCAAAGAGAAAGGAATGCCATTTGATTCTTCCATATGTTGCATTTCATTCTTCCGTGTTTAGTTATGTCCAATATTTGTTACATGCACACACTTGACAAGGTTAGTACAAGTAGTAATATTTCCTCTGTTTTGCATGGCTATGACAGAACATGCTATGTGATTCCTTGAGGCAGGATGGATGTACCATGGCCACCCTACTGTGCTCCTAAAGGTCATCCCTTCATTTCAGCGCACGTCCTACCATGCCACACCATGGTCGTTGCAGCACCTGCAGAGGCCCCCTATGGTACGTGCTTTACTCTGGTTATCCTGATGCTCTTTTTTTGGCTTTGCGGCCTGCCTACGAGACATTGACTGTGCCGTTTTCTGGGATTGTGTGTTGATTCATGCAGTATTTTTTCTTCTGTTGTGAGGCTATGCTCATGCTCGTACATTTTTCTCGCATATGAAAATAGACATGTCATAATTCATTATTCTTCTAGGGTTGCCCGTGCACTGTAATTGGTCCGAATCTTACCCGGGCACTGTTACTATCACATGGTTGTAAAAAGCAAATATAGATTTCTACGAGATCCCGTAGAGACCTATATTTGCTTTTTACAACCATTAGTCCCATTAGTCCCGGTTCAATCCAGAACCGGGACCCATGGGGGCACTGATCCCGGTTCGTGAGGCCAGGGGCCTGCCGGGCCTCGTGGGGGCATTGGTCCCGGTTCATCTGGCCCCTTTGGCCCCGGTTGGTGGGACGAACCAGGACCATTGGGCCTCGCTCCTGGCCCACCACCATTGGTCCCGGTTGGTGGCTTGAACCGGGACCACAGGCTGCCCTTTAGTCCCGGTTCATGACACGAACCGGGACCAATGAGGTGTCTATATATACCCCTCGCCCGCGAGCAGAGCACTCAAGTGCTCTGTTTTTCTCTGGCCGACGAGGGGAGGGCTTTGTGGTGCTCTAGCTCACCTCCTATGCACATGAGGTGTTCGATGAAATGCCCGAGCCACACTAGTTAAGCTTTCTCCTCTCAAAGCTCGACCTCAAAGCTCCATTTTCCTCAAGATTTGTCTAGGTTTAGCGGCCCGTCACGTCCCATTCCCGTCTTCACCGCCGTCGATCGCCCGCGCTGATCTCGTCGCCGGCACCACCGTGGTGAGCCTCTTGTTCTTATCTTCTTTCTGAAAGAAAAAATTCTTACTTTATATAGATACTTGTCTAATTTTCTTACTATTTTATTGCTTGTTATTATATAGTGCGATGGTTTTGGTATCCGCCCCCGTCGGCCCTCGTCCTGTCTATGATTCAGATGTGGTATATATATTATCTTTATAACTATTGGTTCATTTATTGTTTATGAAAATTATGCCGACCAACGTGACATAGATTTTATTTATCTAGGAGGTATGTGAACCGGAAATTCCAACCGACCCTATTGTCGAGAGGTTAAATTTAGTTGAAGAAGAAAACAATTTCTTGAAGGAAAAAATAAAAAAATTGAGGAGGAGAAGATGATATTGGAGTTGCATGTTGCGGATGTCGTCAATGATCACAAGATCAAGATGGATGCAATGCGCTTGAAGATTAGAAAGTTTAGAAAATAAGTCATTCATACCGAGGTTTGGTATCATTATGCCGTTGGATCAATTGTTACCCTGGTTGCGATTATGATCGCATTTGTTTTCGCATTGAAATGTTTTACATAGTTTCAATGTATGGTTTAATTAATTAGATGCTCTGGAGAGCTATATGTTGTTAGATGAGAACTATGTATGTACTTTGGTTTTAATGTGATGATGAACTTCTATTAATTTGGTCACTTAATTATCTATTCATGATCTTCTGTAATGGTTTTTGACACACTTCATTATATATAATGCACGCAGATGAACCGGCAATGGATGTACGGTGACAGACACACCTCCGAGTACATTAAGGGCGTGCATGATTTTCTCGAAGTGGCTGAGGCAAACAAGCAGAATGGTTTTATGTGTTGTCCATGCCCTAAATGTGGGAATACGAAGTCTTACTCTGACCGGAAAATCCTTCACACCCACCTGCTTTACAAGGGTTTCATGCCACACTATAATGTTTGGACGAGGCACGGAGAAATAGGGGTTATGATGGAAGACGGAGAAGAAGAAGAGGACGATGACAACTATGTGCCCCCAGAATACGGTGATGCTGCAACGGGGGAAGCTGCTGAAGATCAAGAGGAACCAGACGATGTGCCCCCTGAATACGGTGATGCTGCAATGGGGGAAGCTGCTGAAGATCAAGAGGAACCAGACGATGTGCCCGATGATGATGATCTCTGCCGGGTCATTGTCGATGCAAGGACGCAATGCGAAAGTCAAAAGGAGAAGCTGCAGTTCGATCGCATGTTAGAGGATCACAAAAAAGAGTTGTACCCCAATTGTGAAGATGGCAACACAAAGCTCGGTATCGTACTCGAATTGCTGCAGTGGAAGGCAGAGAATGCTGTGCCTGACAAAGGATTTGAGAAGCTACTGAAAATATTGAAGAAGAAGCTTCCAAAGGATAACGAATTGCCCGATAGTACATACGCAGCAAAGAAGGTCGTATGCCCTCTAGGATTGGAGGTGCAGAAGATACATGCATGCCCTAATGACTGCATCCTCTACCGCGGTGTATGCAAGGATCTGAACGCATGCCCGGTATGCGGTGCATTGCGGTATAAGATCAGATGAGATGACCCTGGTGATGTTGACGGCGAGCCCCTCAGGAAGAGGCTTCCTGCGAAGGTGATGTGGCATGCTCCTATAATACCACAGTTGAAACGTCTGTTCAGAAATAAAGAGCATGCCAAGTTGATGCGATGGCACAGTGAGGACCGTAAGAAAGATGGGAAGTTGAGAGCACCCGCTGACGGGTCGCAGTGGAGAAAAATCGAGAGAAAGTACTGGGATGAGTTTGCAAGTGACCCAAGGAACGTATGGTTTGGTTTAAGCGCGGATGGCATTAATCCTTTCGGGGAACAGAGCAGCAATCACAGCACCTGGCCCGTGACTCTATGTATGTATAACCTTCCTCCTTGGATGTGCATGAAGCGGAAGTTCATTATGATGCCATTTCTCATCCAAGGCCCTAAGCAACCCGGCAATGACATTGATGTGTACCTAAGGGCATTAGTTGAAGAACTTTTACAGCTGTGGAATAGAAACGGTGTACGTACGTGGGATGAGCACAAACAGGAGGAATTTAACCTACACGCATTGCTGTTTGTAACCATCAACGATTGGCCCGCTCTCAGTAACCTTTCAGGACAAACAAACAAGGGATACCACGCATGTACGCACTGTTTAGATGAAACTGAAAGTATATACCTGGACAAATGCAGGAAGAATGTGTACCTGGGCCATCATCGATTTCTTCCGACCAACCATTAATGTCGAAAGAAAGGCAAGCATTTCAAAAGCAAGGCAGATCACCGGAAGAAGCCCGCCATGCGTACGAGTGATCACGTACTTGCTATGGTCAATGATTTACACGTAATCTTTAGAAAGGGTCCCGGCGGACTAGCTGTTCCGAATGACGCTGAGGGACACGCACCCAAGTGGAAGAAGAAATCTATATTTTGGGACCTTCCTGATACGTCCTCCATGCTATATTATCTACTGTTTTGGACTATATTGGGCTTTATTTTCTACTTTTATATTATTTTTGGGACTAACCTATTAACCGGAGGCCCAGCCCAGAATTGCTGTTTTTTTGCCTATTTCAGTATTTCCAAGAAACGGAATATCAAATGGAGTCCAAACGGAATAATCCTTTCTGGAACATGATTTTCTTCCCGAATATGACCCAGGAGACTTGGACCCTATGCCAAGGAAGCTTCGAGGTGGGCACGAGGTAGGGGGGCGCGCCCTACACCCCCAGGCGCGCCCCCACCCTCATGGGCCCACCGAAGCTCCACCGACGTACTTCTTACTCCTATATATATCCACGTACCCCCAAACAAACAGATACAGAGCCAAAAACCTAATTCCACCGCCGCAACTTTCTGTATCCACGAGATCCCATCTTGGGGCCTGTTCCGGAGCTCCGCCGGAGAGGGCCGTCATCACGGAGGGCTTCTACATCATCATAGCCTCTCCGATGAAGTGTGAGTAGCTTACCTCAGACCTTCGGGTCCATAGTTATTAGCTAGATGGCTTCTTCTCTCCTTTTGGATCTCAATACAAAGTTCTCCCCCTCTCTCATGGAGATCTATTCGATGTAATCTTCTTTTTTTTGCGGTGTGTTTGTTGAGACCGATGAATTGTGGGTTTATGATCAAGTCTATCTATGAATAATATTTGAATCTTTTCTGAATTCTTTTATGTATGATTGGTTATCTTTGCAAGTCTCTTTGAATTATCCGTTTGGTTTGGCCAACTAGACTGGTAGTTCTTGCCATGGGAGAAGTGCTTAGCTTTGGGTTCGATCTTGCCGTGTCCTTTCCTAGTGACAGAAGGGGCAGCAAGGCACGTATTGTATCGTTGCCATCGAGGATAACAAGATGGGGTTTATTTCACATTGCATGAATTTATCTCTCTACATCATGTCATCTTGCTTAACGCGTTACTCTGTTTTTAACTTAATACTCTAGATGCATGCTGGATAGCGGTCGATGAGTGGAGTAATAGTAGTAGATGCAGAATCGTTTCGGTCTACTTGTCACGGACGTGATGCCTATATACATGATCATGCCTAGATATTCTCATAACTATGCTCAATTCTGTCAATTTCTCAACAGTAATTTGTTCACCCACCGTAGAATACTTATGCTCTTGAGAGAAGCCACTAGTGAAACCTATGGCCCCCGGGTCTATTCTCATCATATCAATCTCCACCACTTTAATCTTGCTTTGCTTTTTACTTTGACTTTTACTTTTCACTTTGCATCTTTATACCAAAAATACCAAAAATATTATCTCTATCAGATCTCACTCTCGTAAGTGACCGTGTAGGGATTGACAACCCCTAATCGCGTTGGTTGCGAGTAGCTATCGTTTTGTGCAGGTACGAGGGACTTGAGCGTGGCCTCCTATTGGATTGATACCTTGGTTCTCAAAAACTGAGGGAAATACTTACACTACTCTGCTGCATCATCCTTTCCTCTTTAGGGAAATCCAAGGCAAGCTCAAGAGGTAGCACTACCTTACTGGAAAGACCTAGAGGTCCGCTCTTCAATCGACGTGATGCACGTGACGAAGAACCTTTGCGTGAACCTGCTAGGCTTCTTGGGCGTGTATGGGAAGACAAAAGATACACCTGAGGCACAGGAGGACCTGCAACGTTTGCACGAAAAAGACGGCATGCCTCCGAAGCAGTATGAAGGTCCTGCCAGCAACGCTCTTACGAAAGAAGAGAAAGAAATCTTCTTTGAACGCCTGCTCAGTATGAAGGTCCCGACTGGCTTCTCGTCGAGTATAAAGGAAATAATAAATATGCCAGAGAAAAAGTTCCAGAACCTAAAGTCTCATGACTGCCACGTGATTATGATGCAACTGCTTCCGGTTGCATTGAGGGGGCTTCTACCGGAAAACGTCCGATTAGCCATTGTGAAGCTATGTGCATTCCTCAATGCAATCTCTCAGAAGGTGATCGATCCAGAAATCGTACCAAGGCTAAGGAGTGATGTGGCGCAATGTCTTGTCAGTTTCAAGCTAGTGTTCCCACCATCCTTCTTCAATATCATGATGCACGTCCTAGTTCATCTAGCCAATGAGATTGTCATTTTGGGGCCCGTATTTCTACACAATATGTTCCCCTTTGAGAGGTTCATGGGAGTCCTGAAGAAATATGTCCGTAACCATCCTAGGCCAGAAGGAAGCATCTCCATGGGCCATCAAACAGAGGATGTCATTGGGTTTTGTGTTGACTTCATTCCTGGCCTTAAGAAGATAGGTCTCCCTAAATCGCGGTATGAGGGGAGACTGACTGGAAAAGGCACGCTTGGAGGGGACTCAATAATATGCAGGGACGGATATTCTTTGTCTCAAGCAGACTACACAATTCTACAGAACTCTACCTTGGTGACCCCGTATGTCTATGAACACAAGAACAGTCTGTGCTCCAAACACCCGGAGCAGTGCGACGACTGGATTACATGTGAACACATCAGGACTTTCAGCAGTTGGTTGGAAACACGTCTCAGAGGTGACAACACTGTTTGTGATGAGCTATACTTGTTGTCCAGGGGACCATCTTTGACTGTATTGACTTACAAAGGATACGAGATAAATGGGAATACATTTTACACGATCGCCCAAGATCAAAAGAGCACCAACCAAAACAGTGGTGTCCGCTTTGATGCAGCAACCGAGAGAGGAAAGGACACATATTATGGTTACATAGTGGACATATGGGAACTTGACTACGGACATGATTTTAAGGTCCCTTTGTTTAAGTGCAAATGGGTTAATCTGTCAGGAGGCGGGGTACAGGTAGACCCACAGTACGGAATGACAACAGTGGATCTGAAAAATCTTGGGTACACTGACGAACCATTCGTCCTAGCCAATGATGTGGCACAAGTTATCTATGTGAAGGACATGTTTACCAAACCGAGAAAAAGAAAAGATAAGGAAGCGAATACATCATACGATGAGCCAAAGCGCCACATAGTTCTTTCAGGAAAAAGGGACATCATGGGAGTGGAGGGCAAGACCGACATGTCTGAAGATTATGAAAAGTTTCATGAAATTCCTCCCTTCAAAGTCAAGGCTGACCCAAGCATCCTGATAAACGATGAAGATTATCCATGGTTACAGCGCAATAAGCAAATGACACAAGCGAAGAAAAAGTGAAGACTTTCTCTGGCAACTATTATGATGATACCATGCCAACTTTGTAACAGACGAGTATGATACCACTGTCCGTTTTGTATGTGCACATGCTATGTGGGTGAAATTATGATACCATGCCAACTTTCAACTTTTTCAGAGTTCATTTGAAATGCTTTAATGTCTTATGGTTCGGCCCTCGTAATACCATTAATCCCGGTTCGCTCCTTGTCAACTATGTTCTCACCAAGAACACTCAAGAGGGCACCCACGTGGGCCATTGGTCCTGGTTCGTCTCGACCTTTTGGTCCCGGTTCCACGCACGAACCGGGACCAATGCGCCTCGCCCCTGGCCCATGACCATTAGTCCCGGTTTGTAACACAAACCGGGACTAAAGGGTTGGTCCTTTGCGGTCAGAGTTTAGTCCCACCTCGCCAACCGAAGGGCGCTCACACCGGTTTATAAGCATGTCCCTCTCTGCCTTGTTGAGCTCCTCTCAAAGTGAAAATAGATGCCTTTATACAGGGAATTTGACCTAAATTAAGAGTGAATTTCTCTGAAATTCATAGAAATTTATTATGAATTTAGGTTGAATTCTTTCTATAGGCGCATGTATGCTCATTTTTTAGTAAAGTTAATCACAAACTTGTGATTCACACAAATTTCAAAGAATTCAAATTTGAAAACTAATGGCACTAACAAAAAGTTTATAATTTTTCTAAAACTAATGGCACTAACAGAAAGTTTATAATTTTGCTGACCTAAAAGCAAAAGTAATTAAAAAATAAAAAAATAAAAAAATGCAAAAAACAAAACAAAAAACTGGAAAAAAAACTATTTTTATAGTAAAGTTAATCACAAACTTGTGATTCGCACAAATTTGAAAGAATTCAAATTGTAACTATTCAAATTTGAAAACTAATTGGCACTAACAGCAAGTTTATAATTTTTCTGACCTAATAGCAAAAGGAATTAAAAAATAAAGCAAAAAACAAAAGAAAATAAATAATGCAAAAAACAAAACAAAAATGAAAAAAAAACTATTTTTATAGTAAAGTTAATCACAAACTTGTGATTCACACAAATTTCAAAGAATTCAAATTTTAATTATTCAAATTTGAAAACTAATGGCAGTAAGAGAAAGTTTATAATTTTTCTGACCTAAAAGCAAAAAATAATTAAAAAATAAAGCAAAAAACAAAAGAAAATAAATAATGCAAAAACAAAACAAAAAAACTGCCACCTATTGGGCCACCACGGCCTGAATACAATTAGAAACCCAACCTGGGCCAGGACTCAGGCCCGCACAAGGCCCAGTAGGCTCACAGACAGCATAGTGTGAGATTAGGCCCGTAAGCCTGCATTTGAGAGGAGCTCGAGAGGGCAGCCGCAGTGGGGCTTATAAACCACTCCGAGCCCCTCTCAACTAGCGAGGTGGGACTAAACTTTTGGCCGCGGGCAGCGCAAGGCCTTTGGTCCCGGTTGGTGGCACCAACCGGGACTAAAGGGGGGCATTGGTCCCGGTTCGTGGCACCAACCGGTACCAATGCCCCCCTTTAGTCCCGGTTGGTGCCACCAAGCGGGACCAAAGGTCTCTGTTTCCCGCCCTTTGGGCTGCCAAAAACTGACCTTTGGTCCCGGTTGGTGGCACCAACCGGGACTAAAGGGGCATTGGTCCCGGTCGGTTGGACGAACCGGGACCAATGCTCTTGGTATATAAGTAGCACTTTGCAATTTTGCAGAGTTCATCACCATAGTTGCCCCCGATGACACCGAGCACATCGACGCCGCTAGGCTGCCCCGATGCCGCCTGCCGCCCCCGCCGTCACCGTCGCCCTCGCCCGACACCGTCGCCACGCGCCCCCCCTGCCCCGACGCGCGCCGCCCCTGCCCCGTCGCCGTGGCCGTGCCACTCCCCGTGCCCCTGCTCGCCCCGACGCCGCCCGCCGCGCGCTCCTCCCTCTGTGAGCACCGAGCCTCTGTCGGCCCCGCCGCCGCCGTGCTATTTTTTTACTTATACATGCTATTTTTTACATGTTTTTAGATTTTCATATATGTATGTATGTATTTTTTAGATATATGTATTTTTTTATGTATGTTCATATATGTATGTATGTATTTTTTACATGTTTTTTGTATGTATGTATGTATGTATGTATGTATGTATTTTTTCAATTGTAATGATGTTTTAAAAATACATATATGCAAAATTTAGATTTTTAGAAAAGTTTTATCTATATATGTTCTCTGATTTAGTACATTTTAGGTTACTTTCATTTTTAAAAAAGTTTTATATATTTAGGAAGAAGGAATAGAACTAAGAAGAAGGAAGAAGAAAAGGTTTTATATATGCAAAAGTTACATTTTAAAAAAGTTTTATATATCTAGCTAGGAAAGGAAGAAGAAGAAAAAGAATGAGAGGAAAAAGGAAAATAAGAAGAGGAAGAAAGGAGAAGAAGAGGAGAAATAAATAAGAAGAGGAAAAAGAAGAAAAAGAAGAGGAGAAGAAGAAAGAAAGGAATAGAGGAGAAGAAGAAAAATAGAATATTCTATTTTTTCTTCTTCTCCTCTATTCCTTTCTTCTTCTCCTCTTTTTTTCTTCTTTTTTCTTCGATCTTCTCCTCTTTTTATTTCTTCTTCATTTTCTTATGTTTTATCGGGTCTGTCGTCATCGATATACCCCTCTCGATAACTTCAACACGAGGGGGGGGGGGCGATATACCCCCTCCCCGATAACATTATTTTCCCATGTACGTATGTCGTCGTTGTCGATATAACCCCCTCACGATAACTTCAACACGTAGGGGGGGTCGATATACCCCCTCCCCGATAACATTATTTTCCCGTGTATGTATGTCGTCGTTGTCGATATTACCCCCTCCCGGATAACTTCGACATGAGGGGCGGTCGATATATATACCCCCTCTCGACTGTGATAACTTATACCGCGGGAGTACCCCCTGACCCTCTCGCTCTACCAAAACTCTCGAGGACACCCAAACCCTAGAAAAAAATGTCGATCTCCTACCCCCTCCCGCCGCACCCCTACCCGACAAACTCTCTCGAGGCCACCCCAAACCCTTGAAGCATTGTCGAGGCCACCCCAAACCCTAGAGAAGCAGCGTCGAGGCCACTAATAAGATTCCTTATTGTGATTAGCTAGCTAGTTCTACGTTTGCCACTAATATATCCATCTGTCATGTTTGAATAATAATTGCCATGTTGTAAATATTTGTAGAAACTATGGACAACCCCTGAGATGAAGCAACAGAAGCGGTGTTGGGGGACATAATCGCACAAGGAAGTGATGTCGTCTTCTCGTTTCTCAACGACACTGATGGTCTGGAAGGACAGGGTGAAGAAGTAGGCTATGATTGTGATGGCTCCTTTGACCCAATGCCGGTGCAATAAGGAGACCGTGATGACGGCTCCCGTGACCGAACCGAGTCCAGACAGGTATATATATTAGTTAAGCCTGTGCCGACTAGCTAATTGATGCATTCATTGTTTTGGTATGTACACATATTAATTAACTCTCGTCTTTCTTCTTTTTTCTAGCCCTCCGGATCGAGCACAACTTCGGTAAAGAGATGAGGCCCGAAGAAAAAGTTGCACTCGGATGAAAGGTTTGAGATCACAGCAATCGCGCGCGATGGCCAACTGATTGAACCCATCCGAACAAAGGAAGCATTTGCTGCTCAGTGCAGGGTTCTTGTTAGGGACAAGATCCCGATCAGCATCCACCAATGGTATAAGCCTAAGAACGAAGATATTGAGGTGTCTTATGTCAATGATATGCAGAAAGATGATCTTTGGACTGAGCTGAAGGCAAATTTCACCCTACCGCCAGAGGAGGATCCGGAGAAGCCAGTTAAAGAGCAATTAATCAAGTCTCATGCTCTTAAGAAGATGGCAGACCTATTTAGGAGGTGGAAGAATTTGCTGAAAAGGTTTGTCAACAAAGAAGGACACCAGAATTCATTGGCAAATATGAGAAGATCAGAGATCACTGGCCCGCATTTATGGCTCACAAGACATCGGAAAAGAGTAAGAAGATGTCGGCGACAAACAGGCAAAATGCTGCGAAGAAGAAGCTTCACCATCGCACGGGGTCAGGTGGCTACCTCAAAGCCTGGCCTAAGTGGGCCAAGGCTGAGAATGATCTGCTTGATAAAGGGATCGAACCAGAGACAATGAACTGGCCAGACCGTTGCCAGACTTGGTTCTTCGGGGCTGGCGGAACCTTGGACCCTGTATCAGGGAAGTGCGTTTGGACGGACGAGCAAATGAAAATACCAGTCAAGAGTATTCAGCACTATATCGATGCAGCGCAGCTAGGCACGTTCGTTCCAGATAGAGAGAACGACGAGCTCACAATGGCCCGCGGGAATCCTGAGCACCCTGGATGGACACGAGGCATGCCAGGCTCCGTTTCATTGAAGGCTGGTTTTCCAGACGCAGGTGGTTACAAATGCTAGGAGAGGAGGAAAAAAGTGGAGCAGACCCAAATTCAGACGCTGCACGAAAGGGTTCAAGCGCTAGAGGAACAAGAATTAGCTTGCAGCAAGCGACCTGCCAAAACTACCCCCAAGCTACGCCGCCATCTCAGCGGAGAAGCAGTGTGGCTTCCACCGAGCTGCTTCAGCAGGAGCATGTCTTGACGGCTCCTGCTAGCTACCCCATGGATGCTATCACGGAGTCTCAACATTGCCACCTTATGACGCAATGGCAGAACTTGAAAGTCAAGGCGGCTGTCGGCTCTGTTCGACCTCCTGAACCTGGTGCAACTTTTCACTGTCGTCTGATTCCAGAAGGATATGCTAGGGTGACGGTGGACGAAATAACGAAGGGGAGAGTCGGCCAGGTTTTGCTCTGAAGACTCCATGCCTATGGCGGAAGGAGCTCATTAACCTTCCGAACTGGATGCCTCCGCCTCCTCCTCCTCCTCCGACGAGTCAGGGTACTCCGCCTCCTCCTCCTCCGGCAAGTGACGATCAGGGCACTCAGCCTCCTTCTCCGGCGCGTGGTGGCACTCCACCTCCTTCTCCGCCTGCGCCGGCGCGCCCGAGCAGCCACCAGCCTCCTCCTTCTCTGCATTGCCAGCAAGGGCGGAGGAGACCCGCCGCCGCCCTCGCTGCTCCGGTGCATCGTAGTACTTCTCCTCCGCCTCGTAAGCAAGCATGAAAGAAGACAGCCGCAGCTGCTCCGTCTGCTCCAGCGTCTAGCAGTACAGCCAGAGGCGGGAGGCAATACAGATACGGTCCACCTCTCAAGCCTCTAGAGAAGTTACCGTATGAGAGGACCGCGGAAGAAAACAAGAAGATCGTGGAAAAAAAGTGAAGTACTTCTTTGAAGGGGTGAAAGCAAAGAGACATCCACCTCCGGAGGAGAAGGTAGATGCGGTGAAAGCAAAGCGCACTATCGATGCCCTGAGGAAACCACCAAAGCCTCCGCTGAAAACCAACTATGAGCGCGCTAGTGAAAAGACATATCTTGAAGCGGAGCGGTCAGGAAGTACTGTCAGGGATCAAAGGTTAAAAGAACGACGAGCAGCTGGGAAAAAATTGCCCAGCTCGGCGAACAAGCGAACCAATCGTGCCCCCCGCTCAATGTGTCTAGCGACATCGTCGCTAATGCTCCGGGGATGGTGCCCGGTTATAGCAATCTTGGAGATTACCTGCCCGACGATGTACATTATGATTTCTTGGAGGTGGACGAACACAGATATGAGTACGGGAAGCCTCTCGTCAAAGATGAAAAATCTCTAACAACGATGATGCGAAGATTCCATAATTGGTACATGAAAACCTGCAAAGAGTCTGGGGGGACGAATACTTTGTATCCGAGAATTAAAGAGGAGCACGACCTTGTTGGAACTGATCTGTTGCATGTTACATTTGAGGAGTTCTTCCAGTTCTTCAATCAAAAGGCCCTAGATAAATTAACGGTCACTTGCTACTGTCTGTAAGTACTACTTCTGTCATTAAGTCTCTATATATAGCTCAGCTCTTTCATTGCATGTATTTATAATTATCCTCACTATATTATGCAGATTGAAGATCGTCGAGTGCAGAAAAGCAGAAATGTATGATATTGGGTTCATTAACACAAATCTCATAGATGAATTTCAGGTTACAAAGAACGCCGAAGAGGCCGAGGCCAACTTGCTCAAATCATTGTTAATAAATCAAAATAAAGATTTAATACTCTTTCCTTACAACTTCAAGTGAGTGTTACTGTCGTGTGCATATTCGGTTTCCCTTATTACTCGAGCGAGGTTATAGTAATGTAATTGATGAGTTATGCATGCGTGCGCAGCTTCCACTATATTCTCCTGGAGATTAAGCTTGAGCGGGGACTAGTAACCGTCTTAGAATCGAGACGAAAAGATCCCAAAACCTATGCCGACATGACTAAAATGCTCAACTGAAAGTGCAATCATGCCCTTACATTATGTTTTCATGTTAATGACAATCTACATGTAGGGGACTAACAATGGTTGTCAAGTGAATCTCAGGTGTTGGTCCCCGGTTCGTCTAATTGTGTGTGGATCAAAAGCATACGAAGTGGGTTCTCTCAAGGATGAAATGTTAAAATGATGTTACATTTTGTTTCCTTGAGTATAGGATCCCGCACTATTAAGAGGGGATCGATTGGGTTCGTAACAGACTTGCTCGATTCAAAATACTCCTTTCCATAGCTCTTTTTACCCATTTTTGACTTTGAATCTTTCTGTCTCTGGGAGTGCCGGATGTCCGGGCCTCGTGCCGGATGTCCGGGTTGCTCCCCGTATGTCCGGCTCGAGCCCCGAATATCCGGCTCTTGCCATTTTCCTTTCCAGTAAGTTGTCTGTTTTACGCCGGATGTCCGGGTGTTCGCCGGATTTCCGGGCCTTCCTGTCTCACCGGATGTCCGGGCCCTATCCCGGATGTCCGGCCCCTTTTTGCCGCAAAACTGATATGTTCTGTAAACACTTGTGGGCTCCCAGATGTCCGGCTATCTTCCGGATGTCCGGGCTCTCCTGTTATGCCGGATGTCCGGGCTTGACCCCCCGGATGTCCGGCCCCTCTGTTTCCTGCTCTGTTCTGCCTTGTTCTTCAAGTGGCTTGCCAGGCCAGATGTCCGGCCCCTAGCCCGGATGTCCAGTCTGCCCGTTCACTTGCACTACAACGGCCATATTTGAGCTCACACTATATATAGCCCTTCTTCCCCATGGGAGAGGGTTGACCATTAACTCTTGAACAAACCCTAGAACACATCTCTCTCTCTCTCTCTCTCTCTTACACCTCCACACCAAATCTTAGATCCCCAAGGGATTTGAGAGCATTTAAGAGAAGTTGTCCAATCAAGTGATAGATCCATCCCTTCTCCATCTTTGCACCAAAGGAATTTGTGATTTGAGCAAGTCATGAGCTTTTCCCCATCGATCTTGTTACTCTTGGAGGTTGGAGACTCCTAGGCGGTAGGAGTCTTTCGGAGAGGAATCGATCTTTGTGATTACCCCCGGAAAAGTTTGTGAGGGTTTGGAGACCACCCCAAGGTCTACCACTAGTGGTTGAGAAACGCCTTCGTGGTGTTGTCTCAAAGGGAGAATAGGGTGAGCCTTCGTGGCGTTGGTGTGCCTTCGTGGTAACATCCACCTCTCTAACGGTGACGTAGCTTCCCTCCAAGGAAGTGAACATCGGCATACATCCTCGTCTCTCGGAGTTGCGTTTATCCCTAACCCTAACTCTCTACTTGTGGTTACTTGTCTCTTAGCACTTACTTCATCACTTTGTATTTGCCTAGTTACTACTTGTGTTACCTACTTAGTACTTAGTACTTCACTTGCAATTGTTAGGCTCACTTTCACTTTCCGCATTATTGCCTAAAATTGCTAAGTAACAATTAAAATTTGTAGTTGTACCTATTCACCCCCCTCTAGGTCCATCTCGATCCTTTCAATTGGTATCAGAGCCTCATGCTCTATTCTTGTGGCTTAACTGCCCTAGAGCGAGATGAACCCCGATGGGACTCCCCTTGTTATATATCCGAAGGATAAAGGTGAGGCTTCTTCTGAAGTCAAGACCTTTACTTCTGAAGATCTAGAACGGGCCCTTGCTAAGAAAAAGGAGGAGCATGATGCTTCTGTGGAGGCCTTGGTCCAAATGAGGATAGCCACATTGTCCACGGTGCTTCCACCACTTTCGGGTGGTGCGGCTTCGAGGTCAACTGTGCCTACTCCGTCACTTGGTCAACAACCTCCTAGCAATGAACACTCTAGTGTTCCTTGGCTTTATGCAAGACCCCAAGTTGAGAAACCAAAATATAACCCTCAAGGCAAACCTCCTTTACTTGATGCCACTTCCGATTTTGCTTTGTGGAGAGTTGCTATGCAGGATCATCTTCGATATGGAAACGATGAGATGCTAGAGACTTGGAGTATTGTTACCATGTGGTTGATCCAAAGAATCCTACACCAAGAGAAATTTATGACAAGAATCTCAATGACACTGTAATCATGTGTATAAGGAGAGGTATGGTTGAAAAGCAAAGGAGACATTTCATACACATCACAAGTGCCAAGGAATTATGGGAAAGTATTATAAGATCCAAGACCGGTACCTCCACCCTTCGGAGTGCTCAATATGAAATTGCCAACGGGCAATTGCAAAACTTTTGTATGGAGAAAGGTGAAACTCCAAATCAACTCCTTGAGCGTCTCATGAGTCTCACCTCTGATATTGAGTCGTGTGAGTGTGACAAGACACAAGATGGATTTAACATGACTAAGCGATTCCTTGTGGACAAGTTGCTCTATGCTCTTGCTCCATATCACCATCAGATGGTATGGGACATAAGACAACACCATGCCTTCAAGGAAATGACTACAGATGACATCATATCCACTTTCCAACTATTTGAAGGCAAATGCTACAAAACATCTTGCCATGCATGGTACTCCATCGTCGAAGATCAATCTTGCATTGAAGGCCAAGCATGTATGTGAAGATGAGCAAAGTGAAGAAGAAGAAGATGATGATGATGAAGAAGAAGATGGTGATGAGGTTGAATCCGATGAGGGCCCTTCATATGAAGACATGGCTCTCTTTGTCAAGAAGTTTAGCGCGGGAAAATTCAAGGGAAGGTTTCAAAAGAAGAAAGTAAGAAAATGCTACAACTGTGAAGAAACCAACCACTTCTCCAACGAGTGCCCTTATGAGAAGAGAGAAGATAAACCAAGGTTTCCCAAGACCTTTCCCAAGAATAAGTTGCCAAATCCTTTGAACTCCAAGCTCAAGAAGAGAGATGGGAAAGCAATGGTTGCTCAAGAAGAATCGGATCCAGATGATGTTAGTGGTGTTGCCGGAGTTGCTCAAGATTCTCAAAACACATTGAGGCTAGTCAACAAGGGTGGTGAAGTTGTCACCTACAACTACTTGAAAGATTACAAGGGCAACACTCACAAGTGTCTCATGGAGCAGACCGTTGTAGAAGATGGAGAGGACAAACACTCTCTTGACAAGGTCAAGGTAACCCCACGATCAAACCCTCCTCTTTTCACTCCTCCTACTCCTAGTGATGAGTATCTTGATGCGGAGGATAGTTATGAGGATGATGATATAAATGATCCTATGCTTGCTAATTAAATAAGTTCATGTGCTCTCTTAAAGGAAAGAAGCTCACTATGTTTCGTATGCTTATGGAGATGGTGAGTAAGCACACCATTTCCATTAAGGAACTCGAAACCCTCGTCACCGACGAAAAGGAAAATTTTGAAATCCTTGAGCGGAAAGTCCAATATGAGGAAGCACGCAATGATGAACTATGCTTAAAAATTGGTGCAAACATTGATGTTCATACTAGGGATCTTGCCTCCTTGAAAAAGGCTATCGACTCTTGCGAAGAGTTGATGAATGATAAAAGTAAGCTTGTAAAGTCTAATGCTTCTCTCTCTAAGGATTGTGAGCTCCTATCCATGTCCCTCAAGACCAAGGAAGAAGAGCTCACCGTCCTTACAAAGAGTTTTGAGACACTCAAGCTTACTTATCTTGAAACTCTAGCCAAGGCTTACTCTTCTCCTATTATCAATGTTGATGCTTGTACTACTAACTCTAGTAGTGATCTAGCGTCTATTCTTGAGGAGAATCGCTTTCTCAAAGCACAAATTGAGAAAGGGCTCATGACATGTGCTCAAGGGCAAAAGAACCTTAATGAGGTGTTGGGCCAACACAATGAGGTGTTTGCCAAAGAGGGACTCGGGTTTGACCCAAGCACAAGCAAGAAGAAGACGTCCTCTCAAAAGTGCACCACTCCTTTAAAAGAAACTTTTGTACGACAAGGGCACAAGGAGAAAGGTAAGGTTGTTAGTGGGAAGGCCACAAGGGGCATGCCTACTCTCAACAAGCAAAAAGTGTTTATGCCTCCATCCTATGTACTTCGTAAGACTAAGGATGGAGAAGTTTTTGCTAAATTTGTTGGTCCTCGAAATGCATTTCGGTTTTATGCTATTTGGGTTCCTAAGACCCTTGTGACTAACCTGAGAGGTCCCATTGCAAAATGGGTGCCTCTAACCAAGCCATAATTGTGTGTAGGTCGCTTTCTCCGGTGGAGTAAAGTGGGTGATTGACAGTGGATGTACCAATCATATGAACAGAGATAGCAAGTTGCTCTACGATTTCATGGAAGCTATTTAACCATTTATGAGAATTATGTTTGGTGGAGGTTCAAAAGGACAAGTACTTGGATTGGGCAAAGTGGCCATCACAAATGACATGTCTCTTGCAAATGTGATGCTTGTGTAATCCCTCAAATACTATTTGCTTTCTGTTCGCCAATTGGCTTCTGTTGGTTATGATACACTCTTTGGACTAACAGATGTGAAAGTCTTTAAGAGAGATACTCTCGAAGTGGCCTTTGTTGGAGAGTTGGATGGCAACCTTTACACGGTTGATTTCTCGAAAGAGAGCACATTCCATGCAACTTGTCTAATGGCCAAGGCCGACAAGGGGTGGCTATGGCATCGCCGGCTAACCCATGTCAGCATGAGAAATCTTCAAGATCTCTTAAAGGGTAATCACATCCTTGGACTAACAAATGTCTCTTTTGAGAAAGATCGTGTGTGTAGTGCATGCATAGCCGGGAAGCAACATCAATCAAAGCACCCACCCAAGAATATTGTGTCTACTTCAAGGCCTTTGGAGCTCCTTCATGTGGATCTGTTTGGGCCTCCTTCGTGGGATAGTCTTGGTGAAAAAAATATGGACTTGTCATTATGGATGATTACTCAAGGTATACATGGGTCTTCTTCCTCAAATCCAAGGACGAGATGAAGATCACCTTCATTGACTTTGCCAAGCAAGCACAACGCAAGTTTGACAAAGAAATTCTGGCAATAAGAAGTGATAATGGATCCGAGTTCAAGAACTACACCTTGGAAGAGTTCCTTAGTGAAGAAGGGATTGAGCATCAATATTCAGCTCCATACACTCCCCAACAAAATGGTGTTGCAGAAAGGAAGAACCGCACTCTTGTGGAGATGGCAAGGTCCATGTTGGATGAATACAACACTATAAAATCTAGTATTTTGCCGTCTGCCACGGCGGACAGCAAAGGCACGGACGGCAGACGGCAAAGAGCTTTGCCGTCAGCGGCGGACGGCAAACAGTGACGGCAAACACAGGGTCGGCAAACAGGTCCTTTGCCATCTGCTTTTTATGGCGGACGGCAAAGAGCCCTTTGCCTACAGCGGCGGACGGCAAAGAGGAGGGACGACAAAATACTGGACGTCCACCAGCGTTAGTCCGTTAGGCGGCTAACGGCGGCTTTGCCATCTACCAGCGGACGGCAAATTTGAGCGCCTCTTTACCGTCCGCTAGTTGACGTCAGCAATGCGTCAGTGCCCGCTGTGTTTTGCCGTCTGCCACGGCGGACGGCAAAGGCAAAGTCTTTGCCATCAGCTTAGCTTTGCCGTCTTCCACGGTAGGCAAATTTGACAAATGGCCCATCCCTCAGGAAGCACAGGTGGGCGCATACAAGTTATGCGTCGAGTACATGTACCAGACACGCATTATAAAGTTTCGTTTGCTATAGGCGTCGTATGTCTTGAACCCATTATCCCAGGCTTCTTGCAATTCGTCCTTAAGCGGCTGCATGTACCCATTCATATTTTCCCCGGATAGTTGGGCCCTCGAATTATCAACGTCAGGAAAATGTTCTTTCTTTCATAATCTGTCCGGGGGGGAGATTGAGTGGATAGACAAATACGAGCCAACAACTATATTGGGCTGCCGTCATACCAAACACACTGAACCCATCCGTGCCGATGCCGACTCGAGGATGCCTCGGATCTGCCGCTTTGTCAGCATGTAATTCATCAAACTTTTTCCACGCAACACCATCCGATGTGTGTACCATCATCAGATTCCCATCTGCATCTAGTTCGGTTCTTTTGCCTGTTTTGTGCCATGTCATCTGTCTGGCCGTCTCTTCGACCATGAAAAGACGTTGAAGTCTTGGTACGATTGGCATATACCGAAGAACACTAACGGGGATTTTGGTCTGTGTCTTCTCACCCATACCGTTGTCTACCACAATATACCTGGAAGACTTGCAAATGGGACAATAGTTCAAGTCTGCATAGTCAAGCCTAAATAAGGCACATCCTTTCTCACAGGCATGTATCTTCTCATAGGGCATCTTCAGTGCACGGAGGATTTTGTCCGACTGGTACAGGTTTGCAGGCATTACATGGCCTTTGGGTAGAAAGCGTCCAAATACTGTCATAATTGCGTCATAGAATTCTCTGCCCAAGTTGAACTGAGCCTTCAGAGCCATTACTTGTGAGATGGCATCCAACTGACAAAGCTCAGTGTGCTCGTGGAGCGGACGTTTTGAAGACTCCAACATTTCATTAAAGGCCTTTGCAGATTCCTCCATCTCCTCGTCCAAATCCCGAGCATCATCATAGTCTTGCACCATGTTTTCCATCCCGGTACCATGCTCGTCGGTGCGATGACGATCCACCTTAGCTCGGTCACGTTGGGCAGACTCACCATGAAATGTCCACACCGTATAATCGGGCGTAAAACCACTCTTCTGCAGGTGTTTGCCCATTTCAGCCTCTGTCCTCTTTTCCCAATTGCCGCACCAGAAACAGGTTCACCAGGTTTTCTTCTGGCCATTTGCAAATGCGGCTTGCACAAACCCCCACTAGTAGAAAACGGGCCTATTGTCCCGGTTCGTAAGGGCCTTTTGTCCCAGTTCCAGAACCGGGACTAAAGGGTCGTTACTAATGCCCTGACCCTTTAGTCCCGGTTCTAACCAGAACCGGGACAGATGGGCCTCCACGTGGCCTGCGCGCTGAGCCCAGGCAGGAGGGCCTTTGGTCCCGGTTGGTGGCACCAACCGGGACCAATAGGCCTCCACGCGTCAGCATTTCTGTGGCTGGGTTTTTGTTTTTTTTTGAAAGGGGGGGGGTTGGGGGTTTTGGGGGGTTAATTTAGGTATTTCATATATTGTGTTAGATAGCTAATTAATAGAGAGAAGTGTCCTCTCTTATGTCCGTGCTTGGTCGACGCTACGTACTATACATACGTATAGAGAGGACTAGACACGCTAGCTAGCTAGTAAGCAAACGAAGGAAACAGAAGATCGTCATGAACATATATGCATACAGAGAGAAGTGATATCGACCACCTCTCCTTCTCCGAGAGATTGGTCGAACAACAAGTTCTCGTATATCTATCCGACACTACCGGCTACATATATACAATAATTATCTCTTACAAATATAATCTCCTAAATTACGGACGCATGGTCCACATAGTATTCTCCGTCTTCAGCGATCACGTGGTCAAGAAAGAATGCCGCCAATTCCTCTTGAATTGCTCGCATGCGATCTGGTGCTAGGAGTTCATTCCGCATCCGAAACATCTAATTTGAAGAAGGGGTCAATACATATATATATGAATGAATGAAACTCAACACAAATGATGGTAATAAAATAAAATTGTGAATATTGTTATTTACGCACTTCATATTGTTCGTCAGAGTACCCGCCCCGCTCACAGGTCGTGTGGCGGATGGACTCGCAGACGTAGTATCCACAGAAATCATTCCCTTGTTCCTGCCACAACCACTTTACAAGAAATAGAGGTCAATCAAACTGATAAGCAAGAATGCCAAATGGTATTGATGAAACTAGCGCTTGAATCACTAGGAGATGCGCGGAACATGCTACTATAGTACTTACTTTCGGGTGTCTAAATTCCAGCTCCTTCGGCAGTCCCGGAGCTTTTTGGTGAATTTTCTCCAAACCCTGCCAGACAAAGAAAACAATTACTTGATATCAGGAAATGAACAAAGTTGCTGATATGGTGGATAATGATCGATTTAACTTACTTCTCGAGGATTTCAGTCATGTCCGCATACTCCTGGGGATCTTTTCGTTTAGAGTCCAAGACAGTTACTACTCCCTGCTCAAGCCTAATCTCTAGGAGAATATAGTGGTAACCTGCGCACGCATGCATAACTCATCAATTACATTACTATAACCTGGACTAATATATAAGGGAAACCGAATATGCACAAGACAGTAACACTCACTTGAAGTTGTAAGGAAAGAGTATTATATCTTTGTGTTCATTTATTTTGAATGATCGTAGCAAGTTGGCCTCGGTATCTTCGGGCCTTTTTCAACCTCAGTTGCATCTATGAGATATGTGTTAACGAACCCAATATCACCGATTTGTCTTTTCTTCAATTCGGCGATCTTCAATCTGCATAATATAGTGAGGATAATTATAAATACATGCAATCAAAGAGTTGAGCTATATAGAGAGACTTAATGACAGAAGTAGTAGTACTTACAGACAGTAGCAGGTGACCGTTGCTTTATCGAGGGCCAATTGATTGAAAAACTGATAGAACTCCTCAAATGGAATAGGCAACAGTTCAATTCCAACGAGGTCATGCTCCGGCTTAACTCTCACATACAAAGTACTCCTCCCCCCAGACTCTCTGCAGATTTTCAAGTACCAATCATGCAATCTTCGCATCATCGTTGATAGAGATTTTTCATCTTTGACGAGAGGCTTCACGTACTCGTATCTGTGTATCTGCACCTCCATGGGATCATAATGTACATCGTCGGGCAGGTAATCGTCAAGATTGCTATAACCGGGCACCATCCTCAGATCGACGATGTCGCTAGGAACCTTGAGCGGGGGGGGGGGGCACAATTGCTTCGCTTGTTCGCCGAGCTGGGCAATTTGTTTCCCAGCTGCTCATCGTTCTTTCAGCCTTTGATCACTGACTGTACTTCCGACCGCTCCGCTTCGGCCCATGTATTTGCAATAATGCGCTCATAGTTGCCTTTCGGCGGAGACTTGGGTGGTTTTGCCAGGGCAGCCAGAGTGCGCTTCACTTTCACCGGATCTACCTTCTCCTCCGGAGGTGGCAGTCCTTCACTTCGGTTCGCGCGATCTTCGCGTTCTCCTCCGGGGTCATCTCGTATGGTAACTTCTCTGGAGTCTTCAGAGAAGGACTGAATCTGTATGTCCTCCCGCCTCTGGCTGTACTGCTAGACCCCGGCAGAGCAGACAGAGCGGCAGTCTTCTTTACTTGCTTACGAGGCGGAAGAGAAGGACTACGACGCGCCGGAGCAGCTGCCGGAGCGGCGGCGGGTCTCTTCCGCCCTTGCTGACGAGGCGGAGAAGGAGGAGGTTGGCTGCTCGGGCGCGCCGGCGCAGGCGGAGAAGGAGGCGGAGTGCCGCCACGCGCCAGAGAAGGAGCTGGGCGAGGGCCCTGATCATCACTCGCCGGAGGAGGAGGCGGTGGAGGAGGTGGAGTGCCCTGACTCGCCGGAGGAGGAGGAGGAGGCGAAGGCGTCCAGTTTGGAAGGTTGATGAGCTCCTTCCGCCATAGGCATGGAGTCTTCAGAGAAGAACCCAGCCGAGTCTCCCCTTGTCCGGTAGGGTGGTCAAGCGGGAGGTCCTCAAATCCCTCTGTTATTTCATCCACCATCACCTTAGCATATCCTTCTGGATCGGACGGCAGTGAAAAGTTGCACCGGGTTCATTAGAAAAACAGAGCCAACAGTCGCCTTGACCTTCATATTAATCCATTGCGTCTAAGGTGGCAATTTTCAGCCTCTGTGATAGCATCCACGGGATAGCTGGCAGGAGCCGTCAAGACAAGCTCCGGCTGAAGCAGTTCGGTGGAAGCCACGCTGCTTCTCCACTGAGATGGCGGGGTAGCTTCAGGGGAAGCTTCGGCAAGTCGTTTGCTACGATTTGCTTCACGTTCCTCTACCGCTTGTACCCTTGCGTGCAACGCCTGCAGTTTGGTCTGCTGCACTTTTTCCTCCTCTCGTGGCTTTTGTAACCGCCTGCGTCCGGAAACCCATCCTTCCACGGAATGGAGCCTGGCGTGCCTCGTGTCCGTCCAGGGTGCTCAGGATTTCCGAGGGCCTTTGTGAGCTCGTCGTTCTCTCTGTCTGGAAGGAACGTCCCTTTCTGCGCTGCAGCGATATAGTACCGAAGCTTCTTCAAGGGTATGTCAAGTTGCTCGTCCGTCCAAATGCACTTCCCTGTTACAGGGTCCAAGGTTCCGCCAGCCCCAAACAACCAAGTACGGCAACGGTCTGGCCAGTTCATTGTCTCTGGTTCGATCCCTTTTTCAACCAGATCATTCTCAGCCTTGGCCCACTTAGGCCGGGCTACGAGGTAGCCACCTGACCCCGTGCAATGGTGATGCTTCTTCTTCGCAGCATTTTTCTTGTTTGCCGCCGACATCTTCTTACTCTTTTCCGATGTCTTGTTGGCCACAAATGCGGGCCAGTGATCTCTGATCTTCTCATATCTGCCCTTGAATTCTGGTGTCTCTTTTTTATCGACAAACCTATTCAGCTCTTTCTTCCACCTCCTGAATAGGTCTGCCATCCTCTTAAGAGCAAAAGATCTGATTAATTGCTCTTTAACTGGCTTCTCCGGATCATCCTCTAGCGGTAGGGTGAAATTTGACTTCAGCTCAGTCCAAAGATCATTTTTCTGCATATCATTGACGTAAGACACCTTAGGGTCTTCTGTAGCCAGCTTTAACCATTGCTGGATGCTGATCAGGAACTTGTCCCTAACCAGAACCCCGCACTGAGCAACAAATGCGTTCTTTGTTCGGATGGGTTCAATCGGTTGGCTGTCGGGCGCGATTGCTATGATCTCAAACCTTTCATCTGAGCTCAACTTTTTCTTTGGGCCTCGTCTCTTTACCTCAGTTGTGCTCGATCCGGAGGGCTAGAAAAAAGAACAAAGACTTAATTAATATGTGTACATACCAAAACAATGAATGCATCAATTAGCTAGCCAGCACAAGCTTAACTAATATATATACCTGGCCGGACTCGGTTCGGTCACCGGAGCCGTCATCACGGTCTCCTTCTTGCACTGGCATTGGGTCACCGGAGCCGTCCTCACGTTCTCCTTCTTGCACCGGCATTAGGTCACTGGAGCCAGCTTCTTCACCCTCTCCTTCCAGACCATCGGTGCCGTTGAGAAACAACGAGACGGCATCACTTCCTTCTGCGATTATGTCCCTCAACAACGCTTCTTTTGCTTCGTCTCGGGCGGTGTCCATAGTTTCAACAAATATTTACAACATGGCAATTATTATTCAAACATGACAGGGGGTAATATCGACCCCCCCATGTGTTGAAGCTATCGGGAGGGGGTATATCGACAACGACGACACTACATCTATGTCCCTCGACGACCCTCATTCCCGATAAAAAAAAGAGGAAGAAGAATAAAAAAAGAGGAGAAGAAAGAATAGAGGAGAAGAACTCCTCTATTCTTTCTTCTCCTCTTTTTTTTCTTCTTCCTCTTCTTTTTTTATCCTCTTCTTCCTCTCATGTTCGAGAGGATCGCCGAGGGGTCGGGAGATTGCCTAGTGTCAAAGGATTCAACAAAACCATGTCTTCATCATTAGGCGAAAGTAACAGGTGCATGATGGTACGAAGCTCTCCAAAGTTATTATGGAATGGAGTCCCAGATAGGATAATTCGCTTTTTGGTACAAAGTTCAGCAAGAACCTTCCAAATATCGTTATTTGGAAGGCCTTTGCTGAAATTTGTACAAAAAGGCAAATTATCCTATCCGGGACTCCATTCCAGAATAGCTTTGGAGGACTTCGTACCATCATGCCCTGGTTACTTCCGGCTAATGATGAAGCCATGGATTTCTTCAATACTTTGACACTAAGAAACCTCTCTCGACCCCTCGGCGATCCTCGACCCCTCGAACCTTCGACGACCCTGGAACCCTCGACCCCTAGACGACCCTGGAACCCTCGACCCTCGATCCCTAGACCCTATAGAACCCTCGAACCCTCGACCCTGAAACCCTCGACCCTTGGCCCCTTAATGACCCTCAACCCTCTACCCTAGTTCCCGACCCTCGACCCCTCGGCGATCCTCGACACCCTCGTTCCCGATAAAAATTAAGAAGAAGAAGAAGAAGAAGAAGAAGAAGAAGAAGAAGAAGAAGAAGAAGAAGAAGAAGAAGAAGAAGAAGAAGAAGAAGAAGAAGAAGAAGAAGAAGAAGAAGAAGAAGAAGAAGAAGAAGAAGAAGAAGAAGAAGAAGAAGAAAGTGGAGAAGAAGAAAGGAATAGCTAGAGGAGAAGATCGAAGAAAAAAAGAAGAAAAAAAAGAGGAGAAGAAGAAAGGAATAGTGGAGAAGAAGAGAAAATAGAATATTCTATTTTCTCTTCCTCTCCACTATTCCTTTCTTCTTCTCCTCTTCTTTTTCTTCTTTTTTTCTTCTTCTTCTTTTTTTCTCCTCTTCTTTTCCTCTCCTCTTCTTCTTTCTTTCCTCTTCTTATTTTCTTCTTTCCTATCCTTCTTATTCTAAAATTGTAACTTTCTATATATGAACAAAAAAATTTCTATGAACAAAAAACATTTTTAACATATATATTTAGCAAATTCTAGCCACATACATCACATACACATATACATTATAGCCACATACACATATACATCACATATGAACAAAAAAATAAACTAATAAAAATAAAAAAACATATTGCAACATATGAACAAAAACATATAGCCACATACATACACATACATTATATATATATGAAAAAAAATTAAACTAATAAAAAAAGGTGGTGGTGCCGGCGCGGCAGAGGGGCATGGCAGCAGCGGTGGCGCCGGCGGGGCAGGGCAGAGCAGGGGCACGGGAGCGAGGCAAGGCAGGGGCGCGAGGCAGGTGCTCATAGAGGGGTGGAGGAGCATGGCGGGCGGCGTCGGGGCGCGGGGAGCGGCGCCGGCGTCGGGGCAGATGGCGTCGAGGGCGGCGGCGACGACAAAGTTGAGCAGCCTGACGGCATCGGAGGCGGCGACGACGGTGAGGTGGACCAGCCTGACGACGTCGTAGGCGGCGGCGATGATGAGGTGGAGCAGCCTGACGGCTCGGCAGCGACGGCGACGAGGCAAAGCAGCGGGCGTCGGGCGAAGAAAGGGATGGATTTTGGAGAAACTGCTAAGTGCTGCTTATATAGCAAAGCCTTTAGTCCCGGTTCGTGGGACAAACCGGGACTAATGCCCCCCTTTAGTCCCGGTTGGTGCCACCAACTGGGACCAAAGGGGGCATTAGTCCCGCTTTGTGCCACGAACCGGGACCAATGCCCCCTTTGGTCCCGGTTGGTGCCACCAACCGGGACCAAAGGCCTTGTGCTGCCCCGCACCCAAATGTTTAGTCCCACCTCGCTAGTTGAGAGGGAGCCGCACCTGTTTATAAGGTGCGGTGCGCCTTTCCTCTCGAGCTCTTCTCTAAAGCAGGCTTTCGGGCCTAACCGTGCAATGTGTGCCTGTGGGCCTACTGGGCCTCCCGCGGGCCTGAATCCTGGCCCATGGTAGGGTTTCTAGTCGTATTCAGGCCATGGGTGCCCAGTAGGTGGCACTTTTTTTGTTTTTTTTTGTTTCTACTTACAACAAAATACTTATTGTTGCTATATTTAATTTTTTCCCAGTTTTTTGTTTTGTTTTCTGCATTATTTATTTTCTTTTGTTTTTTGCTTTATTTTTTAATTCTTTTTGCTTTTAGTTTTAGAAAAATTATAAACTTTCTGTTAGTGCCATTAGTTTTCAAATTTGAAAACACTTTTTTTGCTTTTTTGTTTTCTTTGTTGCTTTATTTATATTATTTTGTTATTTATGTTTTGCTATTTATTTTTTCATTTCTACTTAGAACTAAATACTTACAGTTTTTTAGTGATTTTTTTTTGTTTTAGGTCACAAAAATTATAAACTTTTCTGTTAGTGAACATAGATGCACCTATAGAGAAAATTAAACCTAAATTCATAATAAATTTCTATGAATTTTAGAGAAATTCATTATGAATTTAGGTCCAATTTCCTGTATAGGGGCATCTATTTTAACTTTCAGAGGAGCTCAACAACGCAGAGAGGGGCGGGCTTATAAACAGGTGTGGGTGCCCTTTAGTTGGCGAGGTGGGACTATACTCTGGGTGCAACGAGGGCCGACCCTTTAGTCCCGGTTTGTGGCACAAACCGGGACTAATGGTCATGGGCCAGGGGCGAGCCCTATTTTTTCCAGTTTTTTTTGTTTTGTTTTCTGCATTATTTATTTCCTTTTGTTTTTTGCTTTATTTTTTAATTCTTTTTGCTTTTAGTTTTAGAAAAATTATAAACTTTCTGTTAGTGCCATTAGTTTTCAAATTTGAAAACACTTTTTGAGTTTTTTTGTTTTCTTTGTTGCTTTATTTATTTTATTTTGTTTCTACTTACAACAAAATACTTATTGTTGCTATTTTTATTATTATTCCAGTTTTTTGTTTAGTTTTCTGTATTATTTATTTTCTTTTGTTTTTTGCTTTATTTTTTAATTCTTTTTTCTTTTAGGTCAACAAAATTATAAACTTTCTGTTAGTGCCATTAGTTTTAGAAAAATTATAAACTTTTTGTTAGTGCCATTAGTTTTCAAATTTGAATAGTTAAAATTTGAATTCTTTGAAATTTGTGTGAATCACAAGTTTGTGATTAACTTTACAAAAAAAAATGAACATAGATGCACCTATAGAGAAATTTCGACCTAAATTCATAGTTTTCAAATGAACTCTGAAAAAGTTGGCATAGCATACTCGTCTGTTACAAATTTGGCATGGTATCATCATAATAATTGCGGGAGAAAGTCTTCACTTTTTCTTCGCTTGTGTCATTTGCTTATTGCACCGTAACCATGGATAATCTTCATCGTTTATCAGGATGCTTGGGTCAGCCTTGACATTGAAGGGAGGAATTTCATGAAACTTTTCATAATCTTCAGACATGTCTGTCTTGCCCTCCACTCCCAGGATGTCCCTTTTTCCTGAAAGAACTATGTGGCGCTTTGGCTCATCGTATGATGTATTCGTTTCCTTATCTTTTCTTTTTCTCGGTCTGGTAGACATGTCCTTCACATAGATAACCTGTGCCACATCATTGGCTAGGATGAATGGTTCGTCAGTGTACCCAAGATTTTTTAGATCGACTGTTGTCATTCCGTACTGTGGGTCTACATGTACCCCGCCTCCTGATAGATTTACCCATTTGCACTTAAACAAAGGGACCTTAAAATCTTGTCCGTAGTCAAGTTCCCATATGTCCACTATGTAACCATAATATGTGTCCTTTCCCTTCTCGGTTGTTGCATCAAAGCGGACACCACTGTTTTGGTTGGTGCTCTTTTGATCTTGGTCAATCGTGTAAAATGTATTCCCATTTATCTCGTATCCTTTGTAAATCAATACAGTCATAGATGGTCCCCTGGACAACAAGTACAACTCATCACAAACAGTGTTGTCACCTCTGAGACGTGCTTCCAACCAACTGCTGAAAGTCCTAATGTGTTCACATGTAATCTAGTCGTCGCACTGCTCCAGGTGTTTGGAGCGCAGACTGTTCTTGTGTTCATCGACATACGGGGTCACCAAGGTAGAGTTCTGTAGAACTGCGTAGTGTGCTTGAGACCAAGAATGCCCGTCCCTGCATATTCTTGAGTCACCTCCAAGCGCGCCTTTTCCAGTTAGTCTCCCCTCATACCGCGATTTAGGTAGACCTATCTTCTTCAGGCCAGGAATGAAGTCAACACAAAACCCGATGACATCCTCTGTTTGATGGCCCATGGAGATGCTTCCTTCTGGCCTAGCGCGGTTACGGACATATTTCTTTAGGACTCCCATGAACCTCTCAAAGGGGAACATATTGTGTAGAAATACGGGCCCCAGAATGACAATCTCGTCGACTAGATGAACTAGGACATGCGTCATGATATTGAAGAAGGATGGTGGGAACACCAGCTCGAAACTGACAAGACATTGCGCCACATCACTCCTTAGCCTTGGTACGATTTCTGGATCGATCACCTTCTGAGAGATTGCATTGAGGAATGCACATAGCTTCACAATGGCTAATCAGACGTTTTCCGGTAGAAGCCCCCTCAATGCAACCGGAAGCAGTTGCGTCATAATCACGTGGCAGTCATGAGACTTTAGGTTCTGGAACTTTTTCTCTGGCATAATTATTATTCCCTTTATATTCGACGAGAAGCCAGTCGGGACCTTCATACTAAGCAGGCATTCAAAGAAGAATTCTTTCTCTTCTTTCGTAAGAGCGTAGCTGGCAGGACCTTCATACTGCCTCGGAGGCGTGCCGTCTTTTTCGTGCAAACGTTGCAGGTCCTCCCGTGCCTTAGGTGTATCTTTTGTCTTTCCATACACGCCCAAGAAGCCTAGCAGGTTCACGCAAAGGTTCTTCGTCACGTGCATCACGTCGATTGAAGAGCAGACCTCTAGGTCTTTCCAGTAGGGTAGGTCCCAAAATATAGATTTCTTCTTCCACATGGGTGTGTGTCCCTCAGCATCATTCGGAACAGCTAGTGCGCCGGGACCCTTTCCAAAGAATACGTGTAAATCATTGACCATAGCAAGTACGTGATCACCGATACGCATGGTGGGCTTCTTCCGGTGATCTGCCTCGCCTTTGAAATGCTTGCCTTTCTTTCGACATTGATGGTTGGTCGGAAGAAATCGATGATATCCCAGGTACACATTCTTCCTGCATTTGTCCAGGTATATACTTTCAGTGTCATCTAAACAGTGTGTGCATGCGTGGTATCCTTTGTTTGTCTGTCCTGAAAGGTTACTGAGAGCGGGCCAATCGTTGATGGTCACGAACAGCAACGCCTTTATGTTAAATTCCTCTTGTCTGTGCTCATCCCACGTACGTACACCGTTTCCATTCCACAGCTGTAAAAGTTCTTCAACTAATGGCCTTAGGTATACATCAATGTCGTTGCCGGGTTGCTTAGGGCCTTGGATGAGAACTGGCATCATACTGAACTTCCGCTTCATGCACATCCAAGGAGGAAGGTTATACATACATAGAGTCATAGGCCAGGTGTTGTGATTGCTGCTCTGCTCCCCGAAAGGATTAATGCCATCCGCGCTTAAAGCAAACCATACGTTCCTTGGGTCCTTTACAAACTCATCCCAGTACTTTCTCACGATTTTTCTCCACTGCGACCCGTCAGCGGGTGCTCTCAACTTCTCGTCTTTCTGACGGTCCTCACTGTGCCATCGCATCGACTTGGCATGCTTTCCGTTTCTGAACAGGCGTTTCAACTGTGGTATTATAGGAGCATACCTCATCACCTTCGCAGGAACCCTCTTCCTGTGGGGCTCGCCGTGAACATCACCAGGGTCATCTCATCTGATCTTCACTGGTAGAAAAAGGGCTTTTAGTCCTGGTTCGTAAGGGCCTTTAGTCCCGGTTCTGGAACCGGGACTAAAGTGTCGGTACTAATGCCTTGACCTTTTAGTCCCGGTTCAATCCAGAACCGGGACTAAAGGCCCTCCACGTGGCCGGTCCACCTTTAGTCCCGGTTGGTAACACCAACCGTTACTAAAGGAAATTTCCTGAAATTTTTTTTGAAATTTTTTTATTTTCAAATTTTTGAATTGTTTTAACCTCTAATCTCTAATCACCCCTCATCACTACTCAATTTAATCTCTAATCACCCCTCATCATTCCAAATCATCTCACTTCCCGAACGGTCACCCATCCTCTCACTACTCCAGCCTAAGCACGCTTAACTTCCGGGTTCTATTCTCCCTCGTTTCCAAGTCTGCACTTGTTGTTTTCCTGACAATAGTAAGATGTCAATCCTATTAACCCTCAGGAATTTAGCTTGAGCATGAAGTCACATATTTCACTGTTTGAGTTTAAAACTATTGTTCTAAAAAACAATAATTTTTTAGTAACACTAATATTTTTGAATAAGTAGTTTGACCATTGTTTGACCACAGTTTGACCATAGTTTGACCAGATTTGACCAAAATTCAAAAAAGGTGAAATAATTATTTAATAAAACTAATATTCTTGAATAATTATTTAGTAACACTAATACTTCTTGAATAAGTAGTTTGACCATAGTTTGACCAGATTTACTAAAAATTTAAAAAAACTGAAATTTGAGCATAACTTTTTTTCCTTTTGGAATTTGAGGATTCTAGAAATTTGCAAACAGGCCGTAGGCGGTCTCCATCGGATGTAACTTCTCGAGTAGATGATTTTTCATATAAAAAACGTTTTCATCCGAGTTCGTATGCAAAAGTTATGCCCATTTTACAAATTCCACAGAGATTTTGTAAATAAAGTCGAAATTCATATTTGTAAATTTTCCCAACAACTAGACCACATATCACATGTGAAACTTATTTCCTTTTATTTTTTGACATTTCCATCATTTTCTTTTATTTTTTAAAAAACTGAAAAGGTGGTCCACGGGGAGGGGGGGGTAGAGTTTGAAAATGGGACCTTTAGTACCGGTTCGTGGCACGAACCGGGACTAAAGGTCTCATCCCCATTAGTCCCGGTTCGTGCCTCAAACCGGGACTAAAGGTCTAATCTTTAGTCCCGGTTTGTGGCACGAACCGGGACCAATGGTTCTGGGCCAGGAGCGAGGCCCATTGGTCCCGGTTCATCCCACCAACCAGGACCAAAAGTTCTAGATGAACCGGGACTAATGCCTTAGCCGCATGAACCGGGACCAATGCTCACATTAGTCCCGGTTCTAGACTTAATCGGGACTAATGGGCTGAGCCGGCCTGGACCATAGCCCTGTTTTCTACTAGTGCTTATACCGCAGTGCACCGCATACCGGGCATGCGTTCAGATCCTTGTATGCACCGCGGTATAGGATGCAGTCATTAGGGCATGCATGTATCTTCTCCACCTCCAATCCTAGAGGGCATACGACCTTCTTTGCTGCGTATGTACTGTCGGGCAATTCGTTATCCTTTGGAAGCTTCTTCTTCAATATTTTTAGTAGCTTCTCAAATCCTTTGTCAGGCACAACATTCTCTGCCTTCCACTGCAGCAATTCCAGTACGGTACCGAGCTTTGTGTTGCCATCTTCGCAATTGGGGTACAACCCTTTTTTGTGATCCTCCAACATGTGATCGAACTTCAGCTTCTCCTTTTGACTTTCGCATTGCGTCCTTGCATCGACAATGACCCGGCGGAGATCATCATCATCGGGCACATCGTCTGGTTCCTCTTGATCTTCAGCACCTTCACCCGTTGCAGCATCATTGGGCACATCGTCTGGTTCCTCTTGATCTTCACCAGCTCCCCCCATTGCAGCATCACTGTATTCACGGGGCACATAGTTGTCATCGTACTCTTCTTCTTCGCCGTCTTCCATCATAACCCCTATTTCTCCGTGCCTTGTCCAAACATTATAGTGTGGCATGAAACCATTGTAAAGCAGGTGGGTGTGAAGGATTTTTCGGTCAGAGTAAGACTTCGTATTCCCACAATTAGGGCATGGACAACACATAAAACCATTCTACTTGTTTGCCTCAGCCGCATCGAGAAACTCATGCACGCCCTTAATATACTCGGAGGTGTGTCTGTCACCGTACATCCATTGCCGGTTCATCTGCGTGCATTATATATAATTAAGTGTCCAAATTAATAGAAGTTCATCATCACATTAAAACCAAAGTACATACATAGTTCTCATCTAACAACATATAGCTCTCCAGAGCATCTAATTAATTAAACCATACATTGAAACTATGTAAAACATTTTAATGACCAAGCCTCGGTATGAATGGCATATTTTCTAATCTTTCTAATCTTCAAGCGCATTGCATCCATCTTGATCTTGTGATCATCGACGACATCCGCAACATGCAACTCCAATATCATCTTCTCCTCCTCAATTTTTTTTATCTTTTCCTTCAAGAAATTGTTTTCTTCTTCAACTAAATTTAACCTCTCGACAATAGGGTCGGTTGGAATTTCCGGTTCACATACATCCTAGATAAATAAAATCTATGTCACGTTGGTCCGCATAATTTTCATAAACAATAAATGAACCAATAGTTATAAAGATAATATATATACCACATCCGAATCATAGACAGGACGAGGGCCGACGGGGGCGGATACCAAAACCATCGCACTGTATAAGATGCAATAATAAAAGTAAGAAAATTATACAAGTATCTATCTAAACATACAAGTAAGAATATTTTTCCTTTCAGAAAGAAGATAAGAACAAGAGGCTCACCACGGTGGTGTCGGTGATGAGATCGGCGCGGGTGATCGACGGCGGTGAAGACGGGGGTCGGGCGTGACGGACCGCTAAATCTAGACAAATCTCGAGGAAAATGGAGCTTTGAGGTCGAGCTTCGAGAGGAGAAAGCTTAAATATGTGGCTCGGGCATTTCATCGAACACCTCATGTGCATAGGAGGTGAGCTAGAGCACCACAAACCCCTCCCCTCGCCGGCCAGAGAAAAACAGAGCACTGGAGAGCTCTGCTCGCGGGCGAGGGTATATATAGGCACCTCATTGGTCCAGGTTCGTGGCATGAACCGGGACTAAAGGGGAGCGTTTGGTCCCGGTTCAGGCCACCAACCGGGACCAATGGTGGTGGGCCAGGAGCCAGGCCCATTGGTCCCGGTTCGTCCCACCAACCGGGACCAAAAGGTCCAGACGAACCGGGACCAATGGCCCACATGGCCCGGTCGGCCCCCTGGGCTCACGAACCAGGTCCAATGCCCCCATTGGTCCCGGTTCTATACTGAACCGGGACTAATGGGCATACCCGGTCTGGACCATTGCCCCCTTTTCTAATAGTGCCCTTGGTTTTTGTGAACAATTCAGCGCTCCATTTGTTCTGACCAGTGTGACCGGTATACATCCACGCACGATCACTCATCTTGACTTTCAGAGCTACTAGACACACAACAATTATATATGTAATTCACCATGTATATATTCATCAGTTGATCTACTTTGTCAATTTTATTACGTCCATGCAACCTACACTCTAATAGGTAATGATAGGTCCTAATCCCACCCGTGTATGTGTAGATTGGGTTCATTTTCCCATGCTATGCTCCGGATCCGACGCAAAATTTCGGCAGCACCTCCCCGCTGTTCTCCTGATACACGTCTCTGCAATAAACAGAGAGGATGTGTACCCGGAGAACAACAGGGGAGGCACTAACGAAATTTATGTGTCGGATCCGGAGCAAAGCATATGGGAAAACAAACCCAATCTACACATACTCGGGCTGTCCATGGATAGCGTTGGACAATTCGAAAGAATCAAGGTTATAAATATGCAAATGCATGCATATTTATAACTATGACGCTTTCGAACGGGAGATACATATTGGTTACGCATACTGATGATTCAAGACACATATATAGCTAGCTATCAAGTTTCATCAGAATAGATCAAATAATTAATGGGGGAGGAGGACATGTCATTTGTGCTCACCCACGAACAAAGGGGCAGAGCTCGTCAAACGCACGGCGAGGTCGCCGAACACAAAACCTCGCAGTGATGAAACAACTGCACATTTAAAACTACCCGATCAACACAATTATATATGATGTTTTTCATAATAAAATCAAAAAATATATGACCTAAATAATAATTCACAAATATATGACCCCGTCGGCCTCTGGAAGGCCAAAGAACACCTTTTCGGGAGGTGTCGGGGGTCGGGGTGTCATGTCGATGTCGGGGTGCCGTGTCGGGGTCGGGGTGCTGTTTCGGGGTCGGGGGGTCGGGGTGTCGTGTCGATGTCGGGGTGCCGTGTCGGGGTCGAGGTGTCGTGTCGGGGTCGGGGTGTCGGGGTCAGGGGGTCGGTTGTCGGTGTCAGGGTGTCGGGTCAAGCTCGGTGTCGGGGTGTCGGGTCAAGCTCGGTGTCGGGGTGTCGGGTCAGGCTCGGGGTCGGGGTCGGGGTCTCGGGGTCGGGGTGCCGGGTCGGGGTCGGGGTGCCGGGTCGGGGTCGGGGTGCCGTGTCGTTGTCGGGGTCGGGGTGTCGGGTCAGGCTCGGGGTCGGGGTGTCGGGGTCGGGGTCGGGGTCGGGGTGTCGGGGTAGGGGTCTCGGGGTCGGGGTGTCATGTCGGGGTGCCGGGTCGGGGTCGGGGTGTCGGGTCGGGTCAGGGTTTTTTCCTCTTTTTTCCTTTTCTTCTTCTTCCTCTTCTTCCTTTTCTTCCTTTTCTTCCTTTTTTCCTTCTTCTTCTTCTTCTTCTTCTTCTTCCTTTCCTTTTTCCTCTTCTTCTTCTCCTCCTCTCCTCTTTTTTCTTCTTCTTCTTCCTCTTCTTCTTTTTTCTTCTCCTCCTCCTCTTCTTCTTCTTCCTTTCCTTTTTCCTCTTCTTCTTCTCCTCCGCTCCTCTTTTTTTCTTCTTCTTCTTTCCTAAAACTAAACTAAACCTAAACCTAAATCTAAAACTAAAACTAAAACTAAAACTAAATCTAAACTAAACATAAACCTAAAACTAAAAAAACAGAAAAAAAAGGAAAAAAACTAAATCTAAACCTAAAACTAAACTAAAACTAAACCTAAACCTAAAACTAAAACTAAAACTAAATCTAAACTAAACATAAACCTAAAACTAAAAAAAGGAAAAAAAGGAAAAAAAGAGGAGGAGAGCTCACCTGGGGCAGGGCCGGTGGAGGAGGGGGGCCGGGCGGCCTGGGGCGGCGGCGCCGGGCGGCAGTGGCGACGGGGCCGGGCCCGGCCGGGGCGGTGGGGCGCGGGGGGGCCGGTGCGCCGGGGCGCGGTGGTGCCGAGACGGCGGGGCGGGGGACCGGTGGGGCATCGGGTGGTGTGGCAACGGCGCCGGGCGGCAGTGGCGACGGGGCGGGGGGGCGGCGGGGTGGTGGGGCGACGGGGCGGCGGCGAGTGGTGGGGGCGGCGGCGCGCGTTTGAAGAGCAGGGAGAGAAATAGAGAGAGGGGCGGGGTGGGGCGCGGCCGTTAACGTTAGCTATGTTTAATCTTTGCCGTCCGCCCCCCTTTGACGTCCGCTTATTTGCTCTTTGCCGTCTGCTAGGGGGGCCGTTAAGTTTTTTTTAAGCAGCTCGTCAGTGGGGCCCCCTCCCTCATTGCCGTCTGCTAGCTGACGGCAAAGAATCTTTGTCGTCTGCTAGCGGACGGCAAAGAACTGGCTGATGGCAAAGAAGGTCTTTGCCATCAGCCAGTTCTTTGCCGTCTGCTTTTGGGTAGCTGATGGCAAAGAGCTTCTTTGCCGTCCGCTAGCAGATGGCAAAGAGCTTGTAGATGGCAAAGTAGCTGATTCCAATAGTGCAAGTTGCCACATAGTTTTTGGGCCGAGGCCTTCAACACGGCATGTCATGCATCAAATCGGCTCTTCCTCCGCACGATATTGGAAAAGACTCCATATGAGCTCCTAACCGGGAACAAGCCAAATGTCAAGTACTTTCGTGTATTTGGGTGTAAATGCTTCATCCTCAACAAAAGAGAGCGGTTAGGAAATTTCAATCTAAAACCATTGAGGGCATATTTGTTGGCTATGGATCAAACTCTCACGCCTATAGAGTCTACAACAAATCCAATGGATGTGTTGTAGAAACTTGTGACGTGGTGTTTGATGAATTTAATGGCTCCCATGGGGAGCAAGTTGATCTAAGTGATGTAGGTGAAGAAGATTCTTCTCAAGATATCATGACGATGGGTGTTGGTGCACTTGTTCCAATGGAACAAGAACCTCATGATGATGAAGAAGAAGATGAAGGCCTCACACACCATCAAACTACTTCAACACCCATACCACCACAAGCCCCTATTACTCAATCAATGCCCATAGTCCAAGTACAAGATGATGATCAAGTTCCTCTTCATGATAATCATCAAGAACAAGATCATCCTCAAGGGCAAGAACAAGAAAGTGCAATCATTGACAATGAACCTCAACAAATGCAAGAAGAAGAAGAAGATTTTCCAGCACACGTTAATGATCCATATATAGAGGACGTGGATGATGGACATGAAGTTTAACCTCGCGAAACCTTAACCTCCATCATGCCTCGAGTGGCCGGTCGTGTTGATGTTGATAAGATCCTCACCGGCATATCGGAAGGTAGAGTCACTCGTAAACAATTGACAAACTTTTGTGCTCACTTCTCTTTTGTGTCTAGTGTTGAGCCTCTCAAGGTACAAGACGCGTTGATAGACAACGATTGGCTCATTGCTATGCAAGAAGAGTTGAATAGTTTTGAGCGCAATCAAGTGAGGTCATTAGTCAAGAGGCCAACTACGGAACACAACGTCATTGGTACAAAGTGGATTTTCAAGAACAAGCAAGATGGGAATGGTGTAATCATCCGCAACAAGGCAAGGTTAGTGGCACAAGGGTACTCACAAGTTGAAGGTTTGGACTTTGGTGAGACCTTTGCCCCCGTTGCCCGTCTTGAATCCATTCACATCTTACTTGCTTCTGCTGCTTTCAATGGCTTTACATTACATCAAATGGATGTGAAGAGTGCTTTCCTTAACGACCCTCTATAAGAAGAAGTATATGTATCACAACCACCTGGGTTCGTTTACCCCAATCACAAAGACTATGTGTATAAACTTCATAAGGCTTTGTATGGCCTCAAACAAGCACCTCGTGCTTGGTATGATCATCTTAAGAATTTTTTTCTCGATGATGGTTTTGTGAGAGGGGTGATCGATCCCACTCTTTTTACTAAGAGGGACAAAGGTGATTTGATCCTATGCCAAATCTATGTAGATGATATCATTTTTGGTTCTCCTAACATTCATTTATGCAAGAAGTTTGCGACATCAATGACCAAGAATTTTGAAATGTCACTCAATGTGGATTTGAAGTTCTTCCTCGGATTTCAAATTCAACAATTTCAAGAAGGAATTTTCTTGTCTCAAGCAAAATACCTCAAGGATATCCTAGAAAAATTTGGCATGACTGATGCTAGCCCATGTAAGACACCCATGCCAACCAAAATTGTACTCACTAAAGACTCAAACGGTATCCCCTTTGACCCATCTAAATACTGCTCTATGATTGGTTCATTGCTTTATCTTTGTGCATCTAGACCAGACATCATGTTTAGTGTATGCATGTGTGCTAGATTTCAAGCTTCCCCTAGGGAGAGCCATCATAAGGCGGTTAAGCATATTCTTAGATACCTTGTTCACACCCCAAAGTTGGGTCTGTGGTACCCCAAGGATGCTAAGTTTGATCTCATTGGGTACACGGATGCGGATTGGGCTGGAGACAAAGTGGATCGTAAGTCCACCTCCAGTGCATGTCAATTTCTTGGACGCTCCTTGGTAAGTTGGTCCTCCAAGAAGCAAAATTGTGTTGCCCTCTCCACAGCCGAAGCTGAATATATTGCAACCGCCAGTTGTGCAACTCAGTTATTATGGATGAGGCAAACTTTGAAGGATTACGGTATCACCTATAGACATGTGCCCCTTCCATGTGATAATGAAAGTGCCATTAATATTGCTGAGAACCCCAAAGATCATACCCGCACCAAGCACATTTACATTAGGTACCACTTCTTGAGGGATCATGTGGAGAAGGGTGACATTGACATTGCTCATGTTGGCACAGATATGCAACTTGCAGATATTTTCACCAAGCCGTTGGATGAAGCAAAGTTTTGTCAACTTAGGCGTGAACTTGGTATCTTGGAGCTTGACAACATTATGTGAAATCTAGTACCCATTCATACTTAAACTTAATGTCTTGTCTTGATGTAGGCATATATTTAGGGGAGACACTCAATTCATGAGTACTTCCACCTTACATAATGCATAAATAGAACAAACACTCTCAAAGTTATCATAGTTTTCGAACTAGGGTACTTTAACATGATGGAGTCGTGACCATGTGCTCAAAGTTTACATCTTTGCGGTGCTATGTTCCATATGCTCAAACATGGTGACCTCGGTCACCGCTTGTACAATGCTTGTATGGACCTTTCCTTCTTAAATAATGTGTGGTTTGTTAATGCATCTTAGTATGGCCTTATATGTCTCAGGTTCTCTCTCTTATTAGTCTCATGTAAACTCCTTGGCGGAGTCTATATCAAATTATACTTGTTGCCCCCTCTCTCACATCTTTTCCTTGCCCCAGTCTTCTATCAAGTGGCCGGACATCCGGGCTTCAGCCGGACATCCGGGCCCTGGGAAAAATTCCTTGCCGCTCAAAATGATCATCAACCACTTACAGTGGCCGGACATCCGGGCCCTGTACCCATGCTGCTGATTTCCTCACGCCGAATATCTGGGGTTAATCCCAGATGTCCGGCCCATTGGCACTACTTCTTCTGTTCTATGTTTTCCACTCGCCGGATATCTGGGCCTACCCCCGGATGTCCGGCCCGTCGCCCGTAGTCGCATATACTTGGGAGGAGTGTGGGATTTGGGGGCAGTTCCTCACTTCTTTCGTTCCTCCCCTCATCTCCCCTCACAGTCGCCGCCGGCGGGCCATCACTCCGGTGCTGCCCCGGCCATCTCCACCGACCTCCGGCCCCGATCTCCTGCTCACGGACTCTTCTCCTCCCGATCTACGATTCTATCCAATCCATTTCTTGGGTTGTTGAGTGAATCTCTCGGGAGGGACCGGTGTATCGTGGGTTCACCGCCGGAGTTCCTCATGGCACGAACCAAGGACTGCGGTCCCAATCGCCCCGCGCCTTCTTCCCGGGGTATGGATGCTATCTCTACTCCAGTCTACATGAATGGTGACCGAAGAAAAAAAATCTTAGGGTTTCATTCTCTCATGCAAATCTTGTCATCTATATCTTGCTAGTGTTGTGGTGTCTCTTGCCTAAGCCTAGAAATCTTCCTATGTACTCGGCTAATCATTTTAAATCATGGATATGTCGCAATTTTTGATCTATCACTAGACTTGTTCTATGGTCATGATCAAAAATGTTCATCCCATTGTTTAAATTGTTTTATCCGTGTTCCTACTTGTTGGCTTCTTCTCATCGGAACCTATTCATTATCCATTCTAGTTAATCACTGGCAAGGCTCAACCGACTCCGATGAGCATGCTCGGCCTAAGAAGAAGAAGAAGACCACCACCAAGAAGAAGAAGCGGGCACCATCCACCAGTCCTTCGGCCTCGGATCTAGATGATGCGCACTATGTTGGCGAGGAAGAGGATGACAGTGCACCAAGACAGTCTGTTGGACAGTCCAAGCCCGGTACTAGGAGGGCGCCGGTGCCTCAAGTTCGTGGTTCTGCAATGCCCATTATCCATGGTCGTCGCATCTCCATGGAGCTTCCTGATAGTGGAGGTCGCCCCACTCATGACCACAAGTGTGGGGGTGGGGCAATATCTTCAGTTCCTCGGGATGTCAATCAATATGAGATGGTGGCTGATGCCGAAGATCCTCGGTTCCGGACTCGTATGCAGCAGGATCTCTATTCCAGTTTTGTCCATGGGCGTGGCCTTGCTCCTCACTCATACTTGGATCTCAACTTCCTGCGTGATAATCCTGCCATGTTCCCTAACGATCCGGTCAAGATCATTGATGACATGACTCTTGGTTCCGCAATGACCTTCAGGTGTGATTGGAGTGAAGCCGCCATCCTACGGTTCTATGCCACCTGTTTCTTTGGTCCGAACAACACTCTCACTTGGATGACCGATGACACCACACCGAGCATCACCTATGACAAGTTTGTTCAGATTTGGGTCTCTCCGGTGTTGGCCATTGCATCCACAATATGGATCCAGAGTACAAGCCCAAAGGGATTGATGCTTGCATGCCTCTTGTAAAACCTCCCTCTCAGCTCACTGATGAAGAAAAAGCATATTCAGTCAATGAGGTATCCATCTTCCGTGCTCCCTTCTTCATCCTCTATCAGTGTGTGCTTCGCACTCTCTACCCTAAGAAGGGAGATCGCTCGAGGGCTCGCAACTATTGCATTGACTTGATGGTTTGTATGCATGAGAAACCCACTGAGCCTCTGGACACAGCCAACTTCATTTGGCATGAGATCCGTCTTTGCAGCTTCATTCAGACATGCCAGTTCCCCCATGCTCCATTTATTCAGGCTCTGATTGATCACACTGCTCCCTTTGAGGTGGTTAAGCCAACTATGCACTCCATTTGGAAGCCTCCTCCTCATATGCGCGTGGTGGCTGATACGTCTCCAACGTATCTATAATTTTTGATTGCTCCATGCTATATTATCTACTGTTTTAGGCAATATTGGGCTTTATTATCCACTTTTATATTATTTTTGGGACTAACCTATTAACCGGAGGCCCAGCCCAGATTTGTTGTTTTATGCCTATTTCAGTGTTTCGAGGAAAAGGAATATCAAACGGAGTCCAAACAGAAAAATCCTTTTTGGAACGTCATTTTCTCAGCGGATAAGACCCAGGGAACTTGGAGTGCATGTCAGAAGATATGGGAGCTGCCCACGAGGGTGAGGGGCGCGCCCACCCCCTGGGGTGCGCCCCCCTGCCTCGTGGGGCCCCCGTGGCTCCCCCGACGTACCTCTTTCACCCATATATACCGTCGTACCCTAAAACTTCCAAAACAGAGACTAGATCGGGAGTTCCGCCGCCGCAAGCCTCTGTAGCCACCAAAAACCTCTCGGGACCCTGTTCCGGCACCCTGCCGGAGAGGGAACCCTCACCGGTGGCCATCTTCATCATCCCGACGCTCTCCATGACGAGGAGGGAGTAGTTCACCCTCGGGGATGAGGGTATGTACCAGTAGATATGTGTTTGATCTCTCTCTCTCTCTCGTGTTCTTGATTTGGCACGATCTTGATGTATCGCGAGCTTTGCTACTATAGTTGGATCTTATTTTTCTTCTCCCCCTCTTCTCTCTTGTAATGGATTGAGTTTTCCCTTTGAAGTTACCTTATCGGATTGAGTCTTTAAAGATTTGAGAACACTTAATGTATGTCTTGCCGTGCGTATCTGTGGTGACAATGGGATATCATGTGCCACTTGATGTATGTTTTGGTGACCAACTTGCGGGTTCCGCCCATGAACCTATGCATAGGGGTTGGCACACGTTTTCGTTGTGATTCTTCGGTAGAAACTTTGGGCACTCTTTGAGGTTCTATGTGTTGGTTGAATAGATGAATCTGAGATTGTGTGATGCATATCATATAATCATACCCATGGATACTTGAGGTGACATTGGAGTATCTAGGTGACATTAGGGTTTTGGTTGATTTGTGTCTTAAGGTGTTATTCTAGTACGAACTCTAGGGCTGTTTGTGACACTTATAGGAATAGCCCAATGGATTGATTGGAAAGAATAACTTTGAGGTGGTTTCGTACCCTACCATAATCTCTTCGTTTGTTCTCCGCTATTAGTGGCTTTGGAGTGACTCTTTGTTGCATGTTGAGGGATAGTTATATGATCCAATTATGTTTACTGTTGAGAGGACTTACACTAGTGAAAGTATGAACCCTAGGCCTTGTTTCCTATCATTGCAATACCGTTTACGCTCACTTTTACCGCTCGCTACCTTTCTTTTTTTATATTTTCAGTTTACAAAAACCTATATCTACCATCCATATTACACTTGTATCACCATCTCTTCGCCGAACTAGTGCACCTATACAATTTACCATTGTATTGGGTGTGTTGGGGACACAAGAGACTCTTTGTTATTTGGTTGCAGGGTTGCTTGGGAGAGACCATCTTCATCCTACGCCTCCCACGGATTGATAAACCTTAGGTCATCCACTTGAGGGAAATTTGCTACTTTCCTACAAACCTGTGCACTTGCAGGCCCAACAACGTCTACAAGAAGAAGGTTGTGTAGTAGACATCAAGCTCTTTTCTGGCGCCGTTGCCGGGGAGGCTAGGTAAGTGAAGGTATATGTTTAGATCTTGCAGTCGAATCTTTTTGTTTCTTATTTTAGCACTAGTCTAGTTTACAAAAGAAAACAAAAAAATGGAATTGAGTTTGTCTCACACGCTTCACCTTTTTAATATCTTTCGTGAGTATGATGGAAAGAAAAATTGTGCCAAAGTGTTAGAAGAAGAAATCTATAAAATGTTTGGCACTAAATCTTTGAATGATGAGCATGATTGCAATGTTGTTAGTATGAATCCCTTGAATATCCATGGTACTAATGATGATTGCACTAGTTATGATGAAAATGCCTCCTATAAACATGTCAATTTTTGTGGCGTAAATTGGGTTTGCAAGGACACACCAAATAGGGAAGATAGATATTGCAAGAGGCATAAGTACTTAGAAACCAAATTGTTGCAAGAAAGGCTAGAAGTTAGTGCTGAAAATTTAAGATATATTAGCCGTACTTGTGAACTTTGCAATGATTATGGTCATTTAAATATCAATTGCAAATTGTTTCATGACCGAATCGTGTCCAAAAATTGTGATGACTTGATTTCCCTTGCGCATTATAATGAACTAAGTTTGCTTTTGGGTTATGAAGAATTGAAACGTCAAACTAAGCATATTCCAGAATATAACCTTGAGAAATTCCACGATATTGATCTAGAAGAAATTTATATGTATTGTGCGGTGAATTGCATTGAAAATCCTTATATTGCCAATTACATAAAGAAAAGAAAACAAATAGAGGATGAAGAGAATACTAATGAAAGGGAAGAGACTTCCCAATATCCTCCTATTATTTCTTATGATGAATCAGGTAACGAGGAGGAGCCTTATATTCAACCAATCTCATTAATAAGGAGCTCCAAAAAGAGGATTAAACCCACACATTATGTGGTGAAGAAGAAGAAAAGAAAAAGGAAGAGAGGTAAGAAGGTATCTCTCCCAAATAAAGTTGCTCCTATTATTGCTGTGCCTCATGAAAATGATATACTTGATGATGATCTCGTTATACCTATTGCTTGTTGTGATGATTATGATTGGGAAGATAATGATACTTCTTATGATCTTGAAAATCTTTTTGGTACTTGCTTGAAAGAATATAATAATTGCTATACTATTGGTGCCATCCATACTATTAATGATGAGAGTGATTATGCTTATAATATGAAAAGGTCCAAGCTTGGGGAATCTATGTTTGATGAGGATGACATATTTGAGAATATAATTGCTGCAATTAATGTTTGTCCCAAGCTTGGGGATTCTATGTTTGATAATGATGATATTTTTAGCCTCTCAAGTTTTGATATGCAAAGTTGTTATGATGATAGCATGACTTCTACCTATGATGATTATATTGATGAAAGTGAGTTTGGAAGAGTGTCAACTTTAGAAAGTAGTGATCCCACAATATTGGAGGATGTTGAATCTTATAATATCTATGAAAGCGGATTTGGAGAGGTCATGACTTTATTTAGTGATGTATCCACTATTTCGGAAGAGGTTTCAATCGATTATGATGAGAACAAATTTGCTACTTATGATGATTATTGTGATAAAACTTATGCTATAAAAAGTAGTGATGATTATATTTATAAAACTTGTCATGATTATGAGTACCCTTTCTCTGAACATTACTCTTTTAATGTGGAAACAATTTATTGTATTCAAGTCTCTTATGATACTCCCCTTATTCCGAATGAAAAGAATTTTGCTTATGTTGAGAGTAATAAAATTTCTATGCTAGTAGATCATGAAAAGAATGATTTAGGTGCTGGTTATATTGTTGAATTCATTCATGATGCTACTGAAAATCATTATGAGGGAGGAATATATGTTTGTAGGAATTGCAATAATATCAAATTTTCTCTCTATGTGCTTAAAATCTTGAAGTTATGCTTGTTTTGCCTTCCTATGCAAGTTGATTATTGTTCCCATAAGTTATTTGTTCACAAAATCCCTGTGCATAGGAAGTGGGTTAGACTTAAATGTGCTAGTCATATTCTTCATGATGCTCTGAGCATCATTGAAATCATCATGCCTAGCTAGGGGCGTTAAACGATAGCGCTTGTTGGGAGGCAACCCAATTTTATTTTAGTTTCTTGCTTTTTGGTTCTGTTTAGGAATAAATAATCCATCTAGCTTCTGTTTAGATGTGGTTTTATGTCTTAATTAGTGTTTGTGCCAAGTAGAACCTTTGGGAAGACTTGGGTGAAGTCTTTATGATCATGTTGTAAAAAACATAAACTTTAGCGCTCATGAGATTAACTAGAAATTTTTACTGTAGAGTAATATTTAGTTGATTATTTTTGAAGATGATTACTAGACAAATTCCTCAGGTCCACCAATTTATTTTAGAATTTTTGGAGTTCCATATGTTTACGTTTGATACATATTACTACAGACTGTTTTGTTGTTGACAGATTCTGTTTTTCGTGTGTTGTTTGCTTATTTTGATGAATCTATGGCTAGTAAAATAGTTTACAAACCATAGAGAAGTTGGAATACAATAGGCTTAACACCAATATAAATAAAGGATGAGTCCATTACAGTACCGTGAAGTGGTGTTTTGTTTTCTTTCGCTAACGGAGCTCACGAGTTTTCCGTTAAGTTTTGTGTTGTGAAGTTTTCAAGTTTTGGGTAAAGATTCGATGGACTATGGAATAAGGAGTGGCAACAGCCTAAGCTTGGGGATGCCCAAGGCACCCCAAGGTAATATTCAAGCATTACCAAGCGTCTAAGCTTGGGGATGCTCCAGAAGGCATCCCTTGTTTCGTCTTTGTTCATCGGTAACTTTACTTGGAGCTATATTTTTATTCACCACATGATATGTGTTTTGCTTGGAGCGTCATTTTATTTTCTTTAGATTTGCTTGCTGTTTGAATAAATTACCAAGATCTGAAATTATTAAATGGGAGAGTCTTCACATGGTTGCACAATTATTCGACTATTCATTGATCTTCACTTATATCTTTTGAGCGTTGCAATTTTGCTCTAGTGCTTCACTTATATCTTTTAGAGCATGGTGGTAGTTGTATTTTGAATAAATAGTGAACTCTCATGCTTCACTTATATTATTTTGAGAGTCTTAAATAGCATGGTAATTTGCTTAAAATCCTAATATGCTAAGCATAAAAGATTTGTAAGAATTCTTATGAGTGTGTTGAATACTAAGAGAAGTTTGATGATTGATGATTGTTTTGAGATATGGAGGTAGTGATATCAAAGTTTGTGCTAGTTGAGTAGTTGTGAATTTGAGAAATGCTTGAGTTGAAGTTTGCAAGTCCCGTAGCATGCATGTGTGGTAAACATTATGTAACAAATATGAAACATGAGGTGTTATTTGATTGTCTTCCTTATGAGTGGCGGTCGGGGACGAGCGATGGTCTTTTCCTACCAATCTATCCCCCTAGGAGCATGCGCGTAATGTTTTGGTTTTTGATGGCTTGTAGATTTTTGCAATAAGTATATGAGTTCTTTATGACTAATGTTGAGTCCATGGATTATACGCACTCTCACCCTTCCATCATTGCTAGCCTCTTCGGTACCGTGCATTGCCCTTTCTCAAATTGAGAGTTGGTGCAAACTTCGCCGGTGCATCCAAACCCCGTGATATGATACACTCTTTCACACATAAACCTCCTTATATTTTCCTCAAAACAGCCACCATACCTACTTATTATGGCATTTCCATAGCCATTCCGAGATATATTGCCATGCAACTTTCCACCATTCCGTTCTTCATGCCACATTCATCATTGTCATATTGCTTAGCATGATCATGTAGTTGACATAGTATTTGTGGCAAAGCCACCGTTCATAATTCTTACATACATGTCACTCTTGATTCATTGCATATCCTGGTACACCGCCTGAGGCATTCATATAGAGTCATACAGTGTTCTAGTATCGAGTTGTAATCATTGAGTTGTAAATAAATAGAAATGCGATGATCATCATTCAGTAGAGCATTGTCCCAAAAAAAAGAGAAAGGCCAAATAAAAAAAAAGAAGGCCCAAAAAGAAAATAAAAAGGGGGCAATGCTACTATCCTTTTACCACACTTGTGCTTCAAAGTAGCACCAAGTTCTTCATATAGCGAGTCTCCTATATTGTGCTTCAAAGTAGTACCATAGTCTTCATGATAGAGAGTCTCTTGTTTTGTCACTTTCATATACTAGTGGGAACTTTTCATTATAGAACTTGGCCTGTATATTCCAACGATGGGCCTCCTCAAGTGCCCTAGGTCTTCGTGAGCAAGCAAGTTGGATGCACACCCACTAGTTTCTTTTGTTGAGCTTTCATACATTTATAGCTCTAGTGCATCTGTTGCATGGCAATCCCTACTCCTTGCATTAACATCAATCGATGGGCATCTCCCTAGCCCATTGATTAGCCTCGTTGATGTGAGACTTTCTCCTTTTTTGTCTTCTCCACACAACCCCCATCATCATATTCTATTCCACCCATAGTGCTATATACATGGCTCACGCTCATGTATTGCGTGAAGGTTTATGAGTTTGAGATTACTAGAGTATGAAACAATTGCTTGTCTTGTCATCGGGGTTATGCATGATGAGAGCATTCTTGTGTGACGAAAATGGAGCATGACTAAACTATATGATTTTGTAGGGATGAACTTTCTTTGGCCATGTTATTTTGAGAAGTCATAATTGCTTTGTTAGTACGCTTGAAGTATTATTATTTTTATGTCAATATGAACTTTTGTCTTGAATCTTTCGGATCTGAATATTTATATCACAAGTAAGAAGAATTACATTGAAATTATGCCAACTACCATTCCACATCAAAAATTATCTTTTTTATCATTTACCTACTCAAGGACGAGCAGGAATTAAGCTTGGGGATGCTTGATACATCTCCAACATATCTATAATTTTTGATTGCTCCATGCTATATTATCTACTGTTTTAGGCAATATTGGGCTTTATTATCCACTTTTATATTATTTTTGGGACTAACCTATTAACCGGAGGCCCAGCCCAGATTTGCTGTTTTATGCCTATTTCAGTTTTTCGAGGAAAAGGAATATCAAACGGAGTCCAAACAGAAAAATCCTTTTTGGAACGTGATTTTCTCACCGGATAAGACCCAGGCAACTTGGAGTGCACGTCAGAAGATACGGGAGCTGCCCACGAGGGTGGGGGCGCCCCCCCCCTGCCTCGTGGGGCCCCCGTGGCTCCCCCGACGTACCTCTTTCACCCATATATACAGTCGTACCCTAAAACTTCCATAACAGAGATTAGATCGGGAGTTCCGCCACCGCAAGCTTCTGTAGCCACCAAAAAGCTCTCGGGACCCTATTCCGGCACCCTGCCGGAGGGGGGAACCCTCACCGGTGGCCATCTTCATCATCCGGGCGCTCTCCATGACGAGGAGGGAGTAGTTCACCCTCGGGGCTGAGGGTATGTACCAGTAGTTATGTGTTTGATCTCTCTCTCTCGTGTTCTTGATTTGGCACGATCTTGATGTATCGCGAGCTTTGCTATTATAGTTGGATCTTATTTTTCTTCTGCCCCTCTTCTCTCTTGTAATGGATTGAGTTTTCCCTTTGAAGTTATCTTATCGGATTGAGTCTTTAAAGATTTGAGAACACTTAATATATGTCTTGCCGTGCGTATCTGTGGTGACAATGGGATATCACGTGCCACTTGATGTATGTTTTGGTGACAAACTTGCGAGTTCCGCCCATGAACCTATGCATAGGGGTTGGCACACGTTTTCGTCGTGATTCTCCGGTAGAAACTTTGGGCACTCTTTGAGGTTCTATGTGTTGGTTGAATAGATGAATCTGAGATTGTGTGATGCATATCGTATAATCATACCCACGGATACTTGAGGTGACATTGGAGTATCTAGGTGACATTAGGGTTTTGGTTGATTTGTGTCTTAAGGTGTTATTCTAGTATGAACTCTAGGGCTGTTTGTGACACTTATAGGAATAGCCCAACGGATTGATTGGAAAGAATAACTTTGAGGTGGTTTCATACCCTACCATAATCTCTTCGTTTGTTCTCCGCTATTAGTGGCTTTGGAGTGACTCTTTGTTGCTTGTTGAGGGATAGTTATATGATCCAATTATGTTATTACTGTTGAGAGGACTTACACTAGTGAAAGTATGAATCCTAGGCCTTGTTTCCTATCATTGCAATACCATTTATGCTCACTTTTACCGCTCGCTACCTTGCTGTTTTTATATTTTCAATTTACAAAAACCTATATCTACCATCCATATTGCACTTGTATCACCATCTCTTCGCCGAACTAGTGCACCTATACAATTTACCATTGTATTGGGTGTGTTGGGGAGACAAGAGACTCTTTGTTATTTGGTTGCAGGGTTGCTTGAGAGAGACCATCTTCATCCTACGCCTCCCACGGATTGATAAACCTTAGGTCATCCACTTGAGGGAAATTTGCTACTGTCCTACAAACCTGTGCACTTGCAGGCCCAACAACATCTACAAGAAGAAGGTTGTGTAGTAGACATCAGTGGCTACTGCTCCTACTCAGCCTAGGAGATCTGCTGGTGGGAGGACAACTGCTCCTACTCAGCCCACTAGTTCTTCTGTTCCATCTTCCTCGACCGCTCCTCGTGGCCGTCTTGCATCATTCTTGGGTAAGGCTCAGACTGCTATCATGACGGTGATCACTTTCAGCTGTCAGCAGAATCATGATGTTCAGAAGCACCTAGTCATCTCCAAGAATCTGCTCAAACAGCGCCTCCGTGACCGTGGGAGTCCCGTCAGTGATGATGATCCTCTTCCCGCAACTCCATCCTCATCCACTTTCGGCTTTCCATCTCGTGCTGAGTACCCCAAGTTCCTTGATGATGATGATGACATCCGCCAGGAGTGATTGAGACTGTTTAGTTCTTTGCCACTTTTTTACTTGTTGCTGTCAAAGGGGGAGAAGTAGTATCTTAGTAATATGGTCATGCTATGAGATGTTATTTCAACTTTATGCTGCTACCTATGGTACTTGTTCATTTGAGACTATGTTATTATCGTATGGCTACTTGCTCGTCTGAGACTATGTTATGTTAGTGTGTGGCCATGAAATGTTCTCAGTCTATTTGATGTGTTATGATGATTTCATATGTGCTTGTCTCTCACCTTTTTTATCTCTTTGTGTTACATATGCTAGCATACGAACTTTTGTGTTGGTCATCCTAATATACTCATCGCATGCACACAATGAGGGGGAGATAAAAGCAAATTGTAACTAAACATATTTTGTATCCTTTTTGCTCTCATGATTGTCATTGCCAAGATTATTTATTACTTTTATGATACTACATGTATGATTGTCATCAACAAACAAAAAGGGGGAGATTGAAAGTGCAATCAAGCCCTTACATTATGTTTTGATGTTAATGACAATCTACATGTAGGGGACTAACAATGGTTGTCAAGTGAATCTCAGGTGTTGGTCCCTGGTTCGTCAAATTGTGTGTGGATCAAAAGCATACGAAGTGGGTTCTCTCAAGGATGAAGTGTTAAAATGATGTTACATTTTGTTTCCTTGAGTATAGGGTCCCGCACTATTAAGAGGGGATCGATTGGGTTCGTAATAGACTTGCTCGAGTCAAAATACTCCTTTCCATAGCTCTTTTTACCCATTCTTGACTTTGAATCTTTCTGTCTTTGGGAGTGCCGGATGTCCCAGATATCTGGCTCTTGCCATTTTCCTTTCCAGTAAGTTGTCTGTTTTACGCTGGATGTCCGGGTGTTCGCCGGATTTCCGGGCCTTCCTATCTCACCGGATGTCCGGGCCCTATCCCGGATGTCCGGGCCCTTACTGCCGCAAAACTAATATGTTCTGTAAACACTTGTGCGCTCCCCGGATGTCCGGCTATCTTCCGGATGTCCGGGCTCTCCTGTTATGCCGGATGTCCGGGCTTGACCCCCACATGTCCGGCCCCTCTATTTCCTGCTCCGTTCTGCCTTGTTCTTCAAGTGGCTTGCCAGGCCGGATGTCCGGCCCCTAGCCCGGATGTCCGGCCTGCCCGTTCACTTGCACTACAACGGCCATATCTGAGCTCACACTATATATAGCCCTTCTTCCCCACGGGAGAGGGTTGACCATTCACTCTTGAACAAACCCTAGAACACATCTCACTCTCTCTCTCTCTTACACCTCCACACCAAATCTTATATCCCCAATGGATTTGAGAGCATTTAAGAGAAGTTGTCCAATCAAGTGATAGATCCATCCCTTCTCCATCTTTGCACCAAAGGAATTTGTGATTTGAGCAAGTCTTGAGCTTTTCCCCATCGATCTTGTTACTCTTGGAGGTTGGAGACTCCTAGGCGGTAGGAGTCTTTCGGAGAGGAATCGATCTTTGTGATTACCCCCGGAAAAGTTTGTGAGGGTTTGGAGACCACCCCAAGGTCTACCACTAGTATTTGAGAAACACCTTCATGCTGTTGTCTCAAAGGGAGAATAGGGTGAGCCTTCGTGGCGTTGGTGTGCCTTCGTGGTAACATCGACCTCTCTAACGGTGACGTAGCTTCCCTCCAAAGAAGTGAACATCGGCATACATCCTCGTCTCCCGGAGTTGCGGTTATCCCTAACCCTAACTCTCTACTTGTGGTTACTTGTCTCTTAGCACTTACTTCATCACTTTGTATTTGCCTAGTTACTACTTGTGTTACCTACATAGTACTTAGTACTTCACTTGCAATTGTTAGGCTCACTTTCACATTCCGCATTATTGCCTAAAATTGCTAAGTAACAATTAAAATTTGTAGTTGTACCTATTCACCCCCCCCCTCTAGGTCCATCTCGATCCTTTCATCAACAAGTAAGTTCAATCGATCATTATCGCACCATATCGGCAACTTTTTGTTCATTTCCTGATATCTCAAGTACTAATAATTATTTTCTTTGTCTTGCAGGGTTTGGAAACAGTTCACCGCAGAAGCTCCGGGACTACCGAAGGAGCTGCGATATACATGCCCGAAAGTAAGTACTACTAGCTAGCTAGTTGCACGCATCTCCCGTTGATTCTATAGCTACTTTCATCAATGCCATTTATAATGCTTCATTATCAGTTTGATTGACCTCTATTTCTCATAAAGTGCTTGTGGCAGGAACAAGGGAATGATTACTGTGGATACTACGTGTGCGAGTTCATCTACAATGCGACTTTGAAAAATAAGCGGGGCTACTCTAAAAGACAATATGAAGTGCGTAAGCAATAATATTCACAATTTCATTTTATTACACCATCATTTATGTTGAGTTTCATTCATATATATGTATTAACCCCCTTCTTCAAATTAGACGTGGCAGATGCGGAATGAACTCCTACCACAAGAACGCATGAAAGCAATTCAAGAGGAATTGACAGGATTCTTTCTTGACCATGTCATCAATAAAGCCGGAGAATACCATGTGGAAGTTGATTTCAAATGCTAGGGGATTGTAAGAGATCTTACATATTGTATATGTATGTAGCCAGTAGCGTCGGATAGATAATACAAAAACTTGTTGTTCGACCAATCTCTCGGAGAAGGAGAGGTCGATCACTTCTCTCAGTATGCATGACGAACTTCTATACTTAATGGTTTCCTTCATTTTCTTACTAGCTAGTGTGTCGAGGGCCTCTCTATGTATAGTACGTAGCGACGACCATGTTGGAAATATGCCCTAGAGGCAATAACAAATTAGTTATTATTATATTTACTTGTTCATGATAATCATTTATTATCCGTGCTAGAATTGTATTGATAGGAAACTCAGATACATGTGTGGATACATAGACAACACCATGTCCCTAGTAAGCCTCTAGTTGACTAGCTCGTTGATCAATAGATGGTTACAGTTTCCTGACCATGGACATTGGATGTCGTTGAAACGGGATCACATCATTAGGAGAATGATGTGATGGACAAGACCCAATCCTAAGCCTAGCACAAGATCGTGTAGTTCGTATGCTAAAGCTTTTCTAATGTCAAGTATCATTTCCTTAGACCATGAGATTGTGCAACTCCCGGATACCGTAGGAATGCTTTGGGTGTACCAAACATCACAACGTAACTGGGTGGCTATAAAGGTGCACTGCAGGTATCTCCGAAAGTGTCTATTGGGTTGGCACGAATCGAGACTGCGATTTGTCACTCCGTGTGACGGAGAGGTATCTCTGGGCCCACTCGGTAGGACATCATCATAATGTGCACAATGTGATCAAGGAGTTGATCCCGGGATGATGTGTTACGGAACGAGTAAAGGGACTTGCCGGTGACGAGATTGAACAAGGTATCGGGATACCGACGATCGAATCTCGGGCAAGTACTATACCGGTAGACAAAGGGAATTGTATACGGGATTGATTGAATCCTTGACATCGTGGTTCATCCGATGAGATCATCGTGGAGCATGTGGGAGCCAACATGGGTATCCAGATCCCGCTGTTGGTTATTGACCGGAGAGTTGTCTAGGCCATGTCTGCATGACTCCCGAGCCCGTAGGGTCTACACACTTAAGGTTCGATGACGCTAGGGTTATAGGGAAGGTATGTACGCGGTTACCGAATGTTGTTCGGAGTCCCGGATGAGATCCTGGACGTCATGAGGAGTTCCGGAATGGTCCGGAGGTAAATATTGATATATAGGAAGTGAGTATTGAAGGAAATATGCCCTAGAGGCAATAATAAAGTTATTCTTTATTTCCTTATTTTATGATAAATGTTTATTATTCATGCTAGAATTGTATTAACCGGAAACATAATACATGTGTGAATATATAGACAAACAGAGTGTCACTAGTATGCCTCTACTTGACTAGCTTGTTAATCAAAGATGGTTATGTTTCCTAACCATGGACAAATAGTTGTTATTTGATTAACGGGATCGCATCATTAGGAGAATGATCTGATTGACATGACCCATTCCGTTAGCTTAGCACTTGATCGTTTAGTATGTTGCTATTGCTTTCTTCATGACTTATACATGTTCCTATGACTATGAGATTATGCAACTCCCGTTTACCGGAGGAACACTTTGTGTGCTACCAAACGTCACAACGTAACTGGGTGATTATAAAGGTGCTCTACAGGTGTCTCCGAAGGTACATGTTGGGTTGGCATATTTCGAGATTAGGATTTGTCACTCCGATTGTCGGAGAGGTATCTCTGGGCCCTCTCGGTAATGCACATCACTTAAGCCTTGCAAGCATTGCAACTAATGAGTTAGTTGTGAGATGATGTATTACGGAACGAGTAAAGAGACTTGCCGGTAACGAGATTGAACTAGGTATTGGATACCGACGATCGAATCTCGGGCAAGTAACATACCGATGACAAAGGGAACAACGTATGTTGTTATGCGTCTGACCGATAAAGATCTTCATAGAATATGTAGGAGACAATATGGGCATCCAGGTCCCGCTATTGGTTATTGATCGGAGACGTGTCTCGGTCATGTCTACATTGTTCTCGAACCATAGGGTCCGCACGCTTAAGGTTTCGATGACAGTTATATTATGAGTTTATGAGTTTTGATGTACCGAAGGAGTTCGGAGTCCCGGATGAGATCGGGGACATGACGAGGAGTCTCGAAATGGTCGAGACGTAAAGATCGATATATTGGACGACTATATTCAGACTTCGGAAAGGTTTCGAGTGATTCAGGTATTTTTCGGAGTACCGGGGAGTTACGGGAATACGGGGAAGAGTATTGGGCCTTAATGGGATTTAGTGGGAAGGAGCCAGGAGGTGGCGCGCGCCCCTCCCAAGCCCAGTCCGAATTGGACAAGGGGTTTGGGGTGCGGCCCCCCTCTCCTTTCCTTCTCCACTTCCCTCCTTTCCCCCCTTCTCCTAGTTGGACTAGGAAAGAAGGAGTCCTACTCCCGGTGGGAGTAGGACTCCCCTTGGCGCGCCCCCTCCTAGGCCGGCCGCCCCTCCTCCCTTGCTCCTTTATATACGGGGGCAGGGGGGCACCCCAGGACACACAAGTTGATCTTCGTGATCGTTCCTTAGCCGTGTGCGGTGCCCCCCTCCACGATATTACACCTCGGTCATATTGTAGCAGCGCTTAGGCGAAGCCCTGCGACGGTAAAACATCAAGATCGTCACCACGCCGTCGTGCTGACGGAACTCATCCCCGAAGCTTTGCTGGATCGGAGCCCGGGGAGCGTCATCGAGCTGAACGTGTGCTAAGAACTCGGAGGTGCCGGAGTAACGGTGCTTGGATCAGTTGGACCGGGAAGACGTACGACTACTTCCTCTGCGTTGCGTCAACGCTTCCTCTTCGGTCTACGAGGGTACGTAGACAACACTCTCCCCTCTCGTTGCTATGCATCACCATGATCTTGCATGTGCGTAGGAAATTTTTTGAAATTACTACGTTCCCCAACAGTGGCATCCGAGCCTAGGTTTTTATGGTTTGATGTTATATGCACGAGTAGAACACAAGTGAGTTGTGGGCAATATAAGTCATACTGCCTACCAACCTGTCATACTTTGGTTCGGCGGTATTGTTGGATGAAGCGGCCCGGACCGACATTACGCGTACGCTTACGCGAGACTGGTTCTACCGCCGTGCTTTGCACACAGGTGGCTAGCGGGTGTCAGTTTCTCCAACTTTAGTTGAACCGAGTGTGGCTACGCCCGGTCCTTGGAAGGTTAAAACGGCATCAACTTGACAAACTATCGTTGTGGTTTTGATGCGTAGGTAAGATTGGTTCTTGCTTAAGCCCGTAGCAGCCACGTAAAACTTGTAACAACAAAGTAGAGGATGTCTAACTTGTTTTTGCAGGGCATGTTGTGATGTGATATGGTCAAGACATGATGCTAAATTTTATTGTATGAGATGATCATGTTTGGTAACCGAGTTATCGGCAACTGGTAGGAGCCATATGGTTGTCGCTTTATTGTATGCAATGCAATTGCCCTGTAATGCTTTACTTTATCACTAAGCGGTAGCGATAGTCGTAGAAGCATAAGATTGGCGAGACGACAACGATGCTACGATGGAGATCAAGGTGTCGCGCCGGTGACGATGGTGATCATGGCGGTGCTTCGGAGATGGAGATCACAAGCACAAGACGATGATGGCCATATCATATCACTTATATTGATTGCATGTGATGTTTATCTTTTTATGCATCTTATCTTGCTTTGATTGACGGTAGCATTATAAGATGATCTCTCACTAAATTATCAAGAAGTGTTCTCCCTGAGTATGCACCGTTGCCAAAGTTCGTCGTGCCCAGACACCACGTGATGATCGGGTGTGATAAGCTCTACGTCCATCTACAACGGGTGCAAGCCAGTTTTGCACACGCAGAATACTCGGGTTATACTTGACGAGCCTAGCATATGCAGATATGGCCTCGGAACACGGAGACCGAAAGGTTGAGCATGAATCATATAGTAGATATGATCAACATAATGATGTTCACCATTGAAAACTAATCCATTTCACGTGATGATCGGTTATGGTTTAGTTGATTTGGATCACATGATCACTTAGAGGATTAGAGGGATGTCTATCTAAGTGGGAGTTCTTAAGTAATATGATTAATTGAACTTTAATTTATCATGAACTTAGTCCTGGTAGTATTAGCATATCTATGTTGTAGATCAATAGCTCGCGTTGTTGCTTTCATATGCTTATTTTGATATGTTCCTAGAGAAAATTGTGTTGAAAGATGTTAGTAGCAATGTTGCGGATTGGATCCGTGATCTGAGGTTTATCCTCATTGCTGCACAGAATAATTATGTCCTTGATGCACCGTTAGCTGACAGACCTACTGTAGGAGCAGATGCAGACGTTATGAACGTTTGACTAGCTCAATATGATGACTACTTTATAGTTTAGTGCACCATGCTTAACGGCTTAGAATCGGGACTTCAAAGACGTTTTGAACGTCATGGACCATATGAGATGTTCCAGGAGTTGAAGTTAATATTTCAAGCAAATACCCGAGTTGAGAGATATGAAGTCTCCAACAAGTTCTATAGCTAAAATATGGAGGAGAATCGCTCAAATAGTGAACATGTGCTCAGATTGTCTGGGTACTACAATCGCTTGAATCAAGTGGGATTTAATCTTCCAGATAAAATAGTGATTGACAGAATTCTCTAGTCACCATCACCAAGTTAGTAGAACTTCGTGATGAACTATAGTATGCAAGGGATGACGAAAAACGACTCCCGAGCTTTTCATGATGATGAAATCAATGAAGGTAGAAATCAAGAAAGAACATCAAGTGTTGATGGTTGACAAGACCACTAGTTTCAAGAAAAGGGCAAAAGGGAAGAAGGGGAACTTCAAGAAGAACGGCAAGCAAGTTGCTACTCAAGTGAAGAAGCCCAAGTCTGGTCCTAAGCCTGAGACTAAGTGCTTCTACTGCAAAGGGACTGGTCACTAGAAGCAGAACTACCCCAAGTAATTGGCGGATAAGAAGGATGGCAAAGTGAACAAAGGTATATTGGATATACATGTTATTGATGTGTGCTTTACTAGTGTTTATAGCAACCCCTCAGTATTTGATACTAGTTCAGTTGCTAAGAATAGTAACTCGAAACGGGAGTTGCAGAATGAACAGAAACTAGTTAAGGGTGACGTGACGATGAGTGTTGGAAATAGTTCCAAGATTGATATGATCATCATCGCACACTCCCTATACTTTTGGGATTAGTGTTGAAACTAAATAAGTGTTATTTGGTGTTTGCGTTGAGCATGAATATGATTTGATCATGTTTATTGCAATACGATTATTCATTTAAGTTAGAGAACAATTGTTGTTCTGTTTACATGAATAAAACCTTCTATGGTCATACACACCAACGAAAATGGTTTGTTGGATCTCGATCGTGGTAATACACATATTCATAATATTGAAGCCAAAAGATGCAAAGTTAATAATGATAGTGCAACTTATTTGTGGCACTGCCGTTTAGGTCACATTGGTGTAAAGCGCATGAAGAAACTCCTTGCTGATGGAATTTTGGAATCACTTGATTATGAATCACTTGATGCTTGCGAACCATGCCTCATGGGCAAGATGACTAAGACTCCGTTCTCCGGAACAATGGAGCAATTAACAAACTTATTGGAAATAATACATACTGATGTATGCGGTCCGATGAGTGTTAAGGCTCACGGCAAGTATCGTTATTTTCTGCACTTCACGGATGATTTGAGAAGATATGGGTATATCTACTTGATGAAACATAAGTCTGAAACATTTGAAAAGTTCAAAGAATTTCAGAGTGAAGTGGAAAATCATCGTAACAAGAAAATAAAGTTTCTACAATCTGATCGTGGAAGAGAATATTTGAGTTACGAGTTTGGTCTTCAATTAAAACAATGTGGAATAGTTTCACGAATTCATGCCACCCGGAACACCACAGCATAATGGTGTGTCCGAACATCATAACCGTACTTTATTGGATATAGTACAATCTATGATGTTTCTTACCGATTTACCACTATAGTTATGGGGTTATGCATTAGAGACAGCTGCATTCACGTTAAATAGGGCACCATCTAAATCCGTTGAGACGACACTATATGAACTGTGGTTTGGCAAGAAACCAAAGTTGTCGTTTCTTAAAGTTTGGGATTGTGATGCTTATATGAAAAAGTTTCATCCTGATAAGCTCAAACCCAAATCGGAGAAATGCGTCTTCATAGGATACCCAAACGAGACAGTTGGGTACACCTTCTATCACAGATCTGAAGGCAAGATATTCGTTGCTAAGAATGGATCCTTTCTAGAGAAGGAGTTTCTCTTGAAAGAAGTGAGTGGGAGGAAAGTAGAAAACTTGATAAGGTAATTGTACCATCTCCCTTATTGGAAAATAGTTCATCATAGAAATCTGTTCTTGTGACTACTACACCAATTAGTGAGGAAGCTAATGATGATGATCATGTAACTTCAGATCAAGTTACTACCGAATCTCGTAGGTAAACCAGAGTGAGATCCGCACCAGAGTGGTACGGTAATCCTATTCTGGAGGTCATGTTACTTGACCATGACGAACCTACGAACTATGAAGAAGCGATGATGAGCCCAGATTCCGCGAAATGGTTTGAGGCCATGAAATCTGAGATATGATCCATGTATGAGAACAAAGTATGGACTTTGATGGATTTTCCCGATGATCGGCAAGCCATAGAAAATAAATGGATATTCAAGAGGAAGACAGATGCTGATAGTAGTACTATCTACAAAGCTAGAATTGTCGCAAAAGTTTTTTGACAAGTTCAAGGTGTTGACTACGATGAGAGTTTCTCAATCGTATCTATGCTTAAGTCTGTCCAAATCATGTTAACAATTGCCGCATTTTATGAAATCTGGAAAATGGATAACAAAACTGCAATCCTTAATGGATTTCTTAAAGAAGAGTTGTATATGATGCAACCAGAAGGTTTTGTCAATCCTAAAGGTGTTAACAAAATGTGCAAGCTCCAGCAATCCATCTATAGACTGGTGTAAGCATCTCGGAGTTGGAATATACGCTTTGATAAGTTGATCAAAGCATATAGTTTTATACAGACTTGCGGTGAAGCCTGTATTTACAAGAAAGTGAGTGGGAGCACTACAAAATTTCTGATAAGTATATGTGAAGGACATATTGTTGATCGGAAATAATGTAGAATTATTTTGCAAAGCATAAAGGAGTATTTGAAAGGATTTTTTCGAAGAAGGACCTCGGTGAAGCTGCTTACATATTGAGCATCAAGATCTATAGAGATAGATCAAGACGCTTGATAAGTTTTTTCAATGAGTACATACCTTGACAAGATTTTGAAGTAGTTCAAAATGGAAACAGTCAAAGAAAGAGTTCTTGCCTGTGTTACAAGATGTGTAATTGAGTAAGACTCAAAACCCGACCACGGCAGAAGATAGAAAGAGAATGAAAGTCATTCCCTATGCCTTGGCCATAGGTTCTATAAAGTATACCATGCTGTGTACCAGATCTATTGTATACCCTACACTGATTTTGGCAAGGGGTACAATAGTGATCTAGGAGTAGATCACTGGACAGCGGTCAAAATTATCCTTAGTGGAATAAGGATATGTTTCTCCATTATGGAGGTGACAAAAAGGTTCGCCGTAAAGGGTTACGTCGATACAAGTTTTGACACTAATATGGATGACTCTAAGTCTCGATCTAGATACATATTGAAAGTGGGAGCAATTAGCTAGAGTAGCTCCGTGCAGAGCATTGTAGACATAGAAAATTGCAAAATACATAACGGATCTGAATGTGAAAGACCCGTTGACTAAGATTCTCTCACAAGCAAAACATGATCACACCTTAGTACTCTTTGGGTGTTAATCACATAGCGATGTGAACTAGATTACTGAATGTAGTAAACCCTTTGGGTGTTGGTCACATGGCGATGTGAACTATGGGTGTTAATCACATGATGATGTGAACTATCGGTGTTAATCACATGGTGATGTGATCTAGATTATTGACTCTAGTGCAAGTGGGAGACTGAAGGAAATATGCCCTAGAGGCAATAATAAAGTTATTGTTTATTTCCTTATTTTATGATAAATGTTTATTATTCATGCTAGAATTGTATTAACCGGAAACATAATACATGTGTGAATACATAGACAAACAGAGTGTCACTAGTATGCCTCTACTTGACTAGCTTGTTAATCAAAGATGGTTATGTTTCCTAACCATGGACAAATAGTTGTTATTTGATTAACGGGATCACAACATTAGGAGAATGATCTAATTGACATGACCCATTCCGTTAGCTTAGCACTTGATCGTTTAGTTTGTTGCTATTGCTTTCTTCATGACTTATACATGTTCCTATGACTATGAGATTATGCAACTCCCGTTTACCGGAGGAACACTTTGTGTGCTACCAAATGTCACAACGTAACTGGGTGATTATAAAGGTGCTCTACAGGTGTCTCCGAAGGTACATGTTGGGTTGGCGTATTTCGAGATTAGGATTTGTCACTCCGATTGTCGGAGAGGTATCTCTGGGCCCTCTCGGTAATGCACATCACTTAAGCCTTGCAAGCATTGCAACTAATGAGTTAGTTGTGAGATGATGTATCACGGAACGAGTAAAGAGACTTGCCGGTAACGAGATTGAACTAGGTATTTGATACCCACGATCGAATCTCGGGCAAGTAACATACCGATGACAAAGAGAACAACGTATGTTGTTATGCAGTCTGACCGATAAAGATCTTCGTAGAATATGTAGGAGCCAATATGGGCATCCAGGTCCCGCTATTGGTTATTGACCGGAGACGTGTCTCGGTCATGTTTACATTGTTCTCGAACCATAGGGTCCGCACGCTTAAGGTTTCGATGACAGTTATATTATGAGTTTATGAGTTTTGATGTACCGAAGGAGTTCGGAGTCCCGGATGAGATCGGGGACATGACGAGGAGTCTCGAAATGGTCGAGATGTAAAGATCGATATATTGGACGACTATATTCGGACTTCGGAAAGGTTCCGAGTGATTCGGGTATTTTTTCGGAGTACCGGGGAGTTACGGGAATACGGGGAAGAGTATTGGGCCTTAATGGGCTTTAGTGGGAAGGAGCCAGGAGGTGGCGCGCGCCCCTCCCTAGCCCAGTCCGAATTGGACAAGGGGTTTGGGGCGCGGCCCCCCTCTCCTTTCCTTCTCCACTTCCCTCCTTTCCCCCCTTCTCCTAGTTGGACTAGGAAAGAAGGAGTCCTACTCCCGGTGGGAGTAGGACTCCCCTTGGCGCGCCCCCTCCTAGGACGGCCGCCCCTCCTCCCTTGCTCCTTTATATACGGGGGCAGGGGGCACCCCAGGACACACAAGTTGATCTTCGTGATCGTTCCTTAGCCGTGTGCGGTGCCCCCCTCCACGATATTACACCTCGGTCATATTGTAGCAGCGCTTAGGCGAAGCCCTGCGACGGTAGAACATCAAGATCGTCACCACGCCGTCGTGCTGACGGAACTCATCCCCGAAGCTTTGCTGGATCGGAGCCCGGGGAGCGTCATCGAGCTGAACGTGTGCTAAGAACTCGGAGGTGCCGGAGTAACGGTGCTTGGATCGGTTGGACCGGGAAGACGTACGACTACTTCCTCTACGTTGCGTCAATGCTTCCGCTTCGGGGTACGAGGGTACGTAGACAACACTCTCCCCTCTCGTTGTTATGCATCACCATGATCTTGCGTGTGCGTAGGAAATTTTTTGAAATTACTACGTTCCCCAACAAGGATTTGGCCACCGGAAGTGTTCCGAGCATCACCGGTAATGTATCGGGACCACCAGAAGGGTCCGGGGGTCCACCGGGAGGGGCCTCCAGCCCCAGAGGCTTGCGTGGGCCAATAGTGGGAAGGGACCAGCCCATAGGTGGTCTGGGGCGCCCCCCACCAAGGCCCAAGGCGCCTCAAGAGAAGAGGGGGGCAAACCCTAGGGCAGATGGGCCCTAAGGCCCACCGCAGGTGCGCCTCCCCCTCTTCCCCCTTTAGCCGCCACCCTAGATGGGATCTGGGGCTGCCGCACCCCTTGGGGTGGGAACCCTAGAGGGGGCGCAGCCCCCTCCCCCCCTATATATAGTTGAGGTCTAGGGGCTGCCCAATAGATGAGTTATTCTCTCCTAGGCGCAGCCCTACCTCTCTCCCTCCTCGTCTCTCGTAGTGCTTGGTGAAGCCCTGCTGGAGTACCGCGCTCCACCACCACCACCACGCCGTCGTGCTGCTGCTCGACGGAGTCTTCCCCATCCTCTCCTTCTCCCCTTGCTGGATCAAGGCATGGGAGACGTCACCGGGCTGCACGTGTGTTGAACGCGGAGGCGCCATTGTTCGGCGCTTAGATCGGAATCAACCGCGATCTGAATCGCTACGAGTACGACTCCTTCATCCGCGTTCTTGCAACACTTCCGCTTAGCGATCTACAAGGGTATGTAGATGCACTCCCCTTCCCCTCGTTGCTAGATTACTCCATAGATTGATCTTGGTGATGCGTAGAAAATTTTAAATTTCTGCAACGATCCCCAACAGTGGCATCATGAGCGAGGTCTATGCGTAGTTCCTATGCACAAGTAGAACACAAGTTGTTGTGGGCGTCGATTTTGTCAATTTACTTGCTGTTACTAGTCTTATCTTGATTCGGCAGCATCGTGGGATGAAGCGGCCCGGACCGACCTTACACGTACTCTTACGTGAGACAGGTTCCACCGACTGACATGCACTAGTTGCATAAGGTGGCTAGCGGGTGTCTGTCTCTCCCACTTTAGCCGGATCGGATTCGATGAAAAGGGTCCTTATGAAGGGTAAATAGAAATTGGCATATCACGTTGTGGTTTTGGCGTAGGTAAGAAACGTTCTTGCTAAGAAACCTATAGCAGCCACGTAAAATTTGCAACAACAATTAGAGGACGTTTAACTTGTTTTTGCAGCATATGCCGTGTGATGTGATATGGCCAAAAAGGATGTGATGAATGATATATGTGATGTATGAGATTGATCATGTTCTTGTAATAGGAATCACGACTTGCATGTCGATGAGTATGACAACCGGCAGCAGCCATAGGAGTTGTCTTAATTTATTTATGACCTGCGTGTCAACATAAACGTCATGTAATTACTTTACTTTATTGCTAAACCGTTATCCATAGTATTAGAAGTAATAGATGATGAGACAACTTCATGAAGACACGATGATGGAGATCATGGTGTCATGCCGGTGACGATGATGATCATGGCGCCCCGAAGATGGAGATCAAAAGGAGCAAAATGATATTGGCCATATCATGTCACTATTTGATTGCATGTGATGTTTATCATGTTTTACATCTTATTTGCTTAGAACGACGGTAGCTTAAATAAGATGATCCCTCGCAATAATTTCAAGAAAGTGTTCCCCCTAACTGTGCACCGTTGCGAAGGTTCGTTGTTTCGAAGCACCACATGATGATCGGGTGTGATAGATCCTAACGTTCGAATACAACGGGTGTAAGCCAGATTTACACATGCAATACACTTAGGTTGACTTGACGAGCCTAGCATGTACAGACATGGCCTCGGAACACGGAAGACCGAAAGGTCGAACATGAGTCGTATAGAAGATACGATCAACATGAAGATGTTCACCGATGATGACTAGTCCGTCTCACGTGATGATTGGACACGGCCTAGTTGACTCGGATCATGTATCACTTAGATGACTAGAAGGATGTCTATCTGAGTGGGAGTTCATTAAATAATCAGATGAACTTAATTATCATGAACATAGTCAAAAGGACTTTGCAAATTATGTTGTAGCTTACGCTTTAGTTCTACTGTTTTAGATATGTTCCTAGAGAAAATTTAATTGAAAGTTGATAGTAGCAATTATGCGGACTGGGTCCGTAAACTGAGGATTGTCCTCATTGCTGCACAGAAGGATTATGTCCTTAATGCACCGCTCAGTGAGCTAAACCTCGAGCGTCGGTTGTGGATGTTGCGAACATCTGACGTACACGTTTTGATGACTACATGATAGTTCAGTGTGTAATGCTAAATGGTTTAGAATTGAGGCACCAAAGATGTTTTTGAAACATCGCAGAACATATGAGATGTTCCAAGGACTGAAATTGGGATTTCAGGCTAGTGCCCACGTCAAGAGGTATAGACCTCTGACAAGTTTCTTAAGCCTGCAAACTAAGGAGAAAAGCTCAATCGTTGAGCATGTGCTCATATTGTACGAGTACTACAATCGCTTGAATTGAGTGGGAGTTAATCTTCCAAATGAGATAGTGATGGTTCTCCAAAGTCACTGCCACCAAGCTACTAGAGCTTCGTGATGAACTATAACATATCAGGGATAGATATGATCCTTGAGCTAATCGCGACACCGCGAAAGTAGAAATCAAATAGGAGCATCAATTGTTGATGGTTAGTAAAACCACTAATTTCAAGAAGGGCAAGGGCAAGAAAGGGATACTTCATGAAACGGCAAATCAGTTGCTCTAGTGAAGAAACCCAAAGTTGAACCCAAGCCCGAGACTAAGTGCTTCTGTAATAAGGGGAACGGTCACTGAGGCAGAACCACCCTAGATACTTGGTAGATGAGAAGGCTGGCAAGGTTGACAGAAGTATGTATTGGACATACATTATATGTGTACTTTACTGGCACTCCTAGTAGCACCAGGGTATTAGATATCGGTTCAGTTGCTAAGTGTTAGTAACTCGAAATAAAAGGCTACAGAATAAACGGAGACTAGCTGAAGGCGAGATGACGATATGTGTTGGAAGTGTTTCCAAGGTTGATGCGATCAAGCATCGCATGCTCCCTCTACCATCGATATTGGTGTTAAACCTAAATAATTGGTATTTGGTGTTTGCATAGACATGATTGGATTATATTTATCGCAATACGGTAATTCATTTAAGGAGAATAATTGTTACTCTATTTATTTGAATAATACCATCAATGGTATTGCACCTAAAATGAATGGTTTATTGAATCTCGATCGTAGTGATACACACGTTCATGCCAAAAGATATAAGATAGTAATGATAGTACTACATACTTGTGGCACTGCCATTTGAGTCATGTTGGTATAAAACACGTGAAGAAGCTCCATGTTGATGGATCTTTGGACTCGCTCATTTTTGAAAAGATTGAGACATGCGAACCATGTCTATTGGTAGATATGCATGAAGAAACTCCATGCAGATGGACCATTTGGACTCACTTGATTTGAATCACTTGAGACATGCGAATCATACCACATGGGCAAGATGACTGAAAGGCCTCGTTTTCAGTAAGATGGAACAAGAAATCAACTTGTTGGAAGTAATACATTTTGATGTGTACAGTCCAATGAGTGCTGAGGCACGCAGTGGATATCATTATGTTCTTACTTCACAGATGATTTGAGTAGATGCTGAGTATAATTTACTTGATGAAACACAAGTCTGAATTACTGAAAGGTTCAAGTAATTTCAGAGTGAAGTTGAAGATCGTCGTGACAAGATGATAAAATGTCTGTGATATGATCATAGAGATGAATATCTGAGTTACGAGTTTGGCACACAATTAAGACATTGTGGAAATTGTTTCACAAATAATACCGCCTGGAACACCATAGTGTGACAGTGTGCCCAAACATCATAACTGCACCCTATTGGATATGGTGCATACCATGATGTCTCTTATCGAATTACCACTATATTTTATGGGTTAGGCATTAGAGACAACCACATTCACTTTAAATAGGGCACCACGCAATTCTGTTTGAGTCGACACCGTATGAACTATGGTTCAGAGAAACCTAAGCTGTCATTTCTTAAAAGGTTTGGGGCTGCGACGCTTATGTGAAAAAGTTTCAGGCTGATAAGCTCGAACCCAAAGCGGATAAATGCATCTTCATAGGACACCCAAAACAGTTGGGTATACCTCCTGTCTCAGATCCAAAAGCAATACAGATTGTTTCTAGAATCGGGTCCTTTCTCGAGGAAGAGTTTCTCTCGAAAGAATTGAGTGGGAGGATGGTGGAGACTTGATGAGGTTATTGAACCGTCACTTCAACTAGTGTGTAGCAGGGCACAGGGAGTTGTTCCTGTGGCACCTACACCAATTTAAGTGGAAGCTTATGATAGTGATCATGAAACTTCGGATCAAGTCACTACCAAACCTCATAGGACGACAAGGATACGTACTACTTCAGAGTGGTACGTAATCCTGTCTTGGAAGTCATGTTACTAGACAACAATGAACCTACGAGCTATGGAGAAGCGATGGTGGGCCCGGATTCCGAAAATTGGCTCGAGGCCATAAAATCCAAGAGAGGATCCATGTATGAAAACAAAGTGTAGACTTTGGAAGAACTACTTGATGGTCGTAAGCCTGTTGGGTACATATGGATTTTAAAAGGAAGACGGACAATGATGGTAAGTATCGCCATTAAGAAAGCTCGACTTGTCGTTAAGATGTTTTCCGACGAGTTCAAGGAGTTGACTACGATGAGACTTTCTCACTCGTAGCGATGCTGAGAGTCTATTGGAATTATATTAGCAATTACTGCATTATTTATGAAATATTGCTGATAGGATGTCAAAACATTGTTTCCTCGATGATTTTCTTGAGGAAAGGTTGTATGTGATAAAACCAGAGGTTTTTTGACAATCCTGAAAGATGCTAACAAGTATGCAAAGCTCCAGCAACCCATCTAAGGACTGGAGTAAGCGTCTCGGAGTTGGAATGTACGCTTTGATGAGATGATCAAAGATTTTGGGTTTATACAGAGTTTATGAGAAACTTGTATATCCAAAGAAGTGAGTGGGAGCACTATAGAATTTCTGATGAGTATATGTTGTTGATCAGAAATGATGTAGAGTTTCTGGAAAGCATATAGGGTTATTTGAAAACTGTTTTTCAATGGAAAACCTAGATTAAGCTACTTGAACATTGAGCATCAAGATCTATAAGGATAGATCAAAATCGCTTAATAGTACTTTCAAACGAACACATACCATGACAAGATTTTGAAGGAGTTCAAAAATAGATCGGCGAAGAAGGAGTTCTTGGCTGTGTTATAAGGTATGAGTATTGAGTGAGACTCAAGACCTGACCACGGCAGAATAGAGAGAAAGGACGAAGGTCGTCCCCTATGCTTTAGACGTAGGCTCTACAGTATGCTATGTTGTGTACCGCACCTGAAGTGTGCAAAGCCATGAGTCAGTCAAGGGGTACAAGTGTGATCCAGGAATGGATCACAGGACAACGGTCAAGGTTATCCTTAGTAACTAGTGGACTAAGGAATTTTCTCGATTATGGAGGTGGTAAAAGAGTTGGTCGTAAAGGGTTACGTCGATGCAATCTTTGACACTAATCTGGATGATTCTGAGTAGTAAACCGGATTCGTATAGTAGAACAGTTATTTGGAATAGCTCCAGATATAGCATGGTAGCTGCATCTACAAGATGACATAGAGATTTGTAAAGCACACACGGATCTGAAAGGTTCAGACCCGCTGACTATAACATCTCTCACAAGCATAACGTGATCAAACCCAGAACTCATTGAGTGTTAATCACATGGTAATGTGAACTAGATTATTGACTCTAGTAAACTCTTTGGGTGTTAGTCACATGGGGATGTGACCTTGAGTGTTTATCACATATCGATGTGAACTGGATTATTGACTCTAGTGCAAGTGGGAGACTGTTGGAAATATGCCCTAGAGGAAATAATTAATTAGTTATCATTATATTTCCGTGTTCACGATAATCGTTTATTATCCATGCTAGAATTGTATTGATAGGAAACTCAGATACATGTGTAGATACATAGACAACACCATGTCCCTAGTAAGCATATAGTTGACTAGCTCGTTGATCAATAGATGGTTACGGTTTCCTGACCATGGACATTGGATGTCGTTGATAACGGGATCACATCATTAGGAGAATGATGTGATGGACAAGACCCAATCCTAAGCCTAGCACAAGATCGTGTAGTTCGTATGCTAAAGCTTTTCTAATGTCAAGTATCATTTCCTTAGACCATGAGATTGTGCAACTCCTGGATACCGTAGGAATGCTTTGGGTGTACCAAACATCACAACGTAACTGGATGGCTATAAAGGTGCACTGCAGGTATCTCCGAAAGTGTCTATTGGGTTGGCATGAATCGAGACTGGGATTTGTCACTCCGTGTGACGGAGAGGTATTTTTTGGCCCACTCGGTAGGACATCATCATAATGTGCACAATGTGATCGAGGAGTTGATCACGGGATGATGTGTTACGGAACGAGTAAAGAGACTTGCCGGTGACGAGATTGAACAAGGTATCGGCATACCGACGATCGAATCTCGGGCAAGTACTATACTGGTAGACAAAGGGAATTGTATACGGGATTGATTGAATCCTTGACATTGTGGTTCATCCGATGAGATCATCGTGGAGCATGTGGGAGCCAACATGGCTATCCAGATCCCGCTGTTGGTTATTGACCGGAGAGTTGTCTCGGCCATGTCTGCATGACTCCCGAGCCCGTAGGGTCTACACACTTAAGGTTCGATGACGCTAGGGTTATAGGGAAGGTATGTACGCGGTTACCGAATGTTGTTCGGAGTCCCGGATGAGATCTCGGACGTCACGAGGAGTTTCGGAATGGTCCGGAGGTAAAGATTGATATATAGGAAGTGAGGATTTAGCCACCGGAAGTGTTCCGGGCATCACCGGTAATGTACCGGGACCACCGGAAGGGTCCGGGGGTCCACCGGGAGGGGCCACCAGCCCCAGAGGCTTGCGTGGGCCAATAGTGGGAAGGGACCAGCCCCTAGGTGGGCTGGGGCTCCCCCCACCAAGGCCCAAGGCGCCTCAAGAGAAGAGGGGCAAACCCTAGGGCAAATGGGCCCTAAGGCCCACCCCAGGTGCGCCTCCCCCTCTTCCCCCCTTTGGCCGCCACCCTAGATGGGATCTAGGGCTGCCGCACCCCTTGGGGTGGGAACCATAGAGGAGGCGCAGCCCCCTCCCCCCCTATATATAGTTGAGGTCTAGGGGCTGCCCAACAGATGAGTTATTCTCTCCTAGGCACAGCCCTACCTCTCTCCCTCCTCGTCTCTCGTAGTGCTTGGCGAAGCCCTGCTGGAGTACCGCGCTCCTCCACCACCACCACGCCGTCATGATGCTGCTGGACGGAGTCTTCCCCAACCTCTCCTTCTCCCCTTGCTGGATCAAGGCGTGGGAGACGTCACCGGGCTGCACGTGTGTTGAATGCGGAGGCGCCGTTGTTCGGCGCTTAGATCGGAATCAACCGCGATCTGAATCGCTACGTGTACGACTCCTTCATCCGCGTTCTTGCAACGCTTCCGCATAGCGATCTACAAGGGTATGTAGATGCACTCCCCTTCCCCTCGTTGCTAGATTACTCCATAGATTGATCTTGGTGATGCGTAGAAAATTTTAAATTTCTGCAACGATCCCCAACAGACCAAGCACGGACATAAGAGAGGACACTTCTCTGTATTAATTAGCTAGCTAACACAATATATGAAACACCTAAATTAACCCCCCAATACCCCCAACCCCCCCCCCCTTAAAAAAACCAAAACCCCAGCCCCTGAAATGCTGACGCGTGGATGCCTATTGGTCCCGGTTGGTGCCACCAATCGGGACCAAAGGCCCTCCTGCCTGGGCTCGGCGCACCGGCCACGTGGAGGCCCATCTGTCCCGGTTCGTGTAAGAACTGGGACTAAAGGGCTAGGGCATTAGTAACGACCCTTTAGTCCCGGTTCAAAAACCGGGACAAAAGGCCCTTACCAACCGGGACAGATGACCCTTTTTCTACTAGTGCAAATTTATTTCAAGCAAAATATTGTAACCAATATTATTGAAGTTTCACAACTTGACTCATCCGTAATGGACTAAGAACACGGCTAGGAAACATTCTTCGGGACTAAAACCCAACCACACCCTACTCTATCCCTTTATGGCCAAGTGTACACTCCACATGTAAGAATGAACCACAATGCTGGACTAACTACTTGCATCCTCGTCGTCTTCAACCGCAGCTGCATCCGATAGCCTAGTATGGTACTGCTTGAACCTATTCCTGTATTTCATTTTGTTGTAGGGTGGATCGACAAGCACAACATGCAGCTCTCTTCTGAATTTGTCGATGTAGGCCTGCATGCGAGGATATGTTAGTATCGTTCCATACGTTTCAGAAAATGATAGAATTTTAGGTGTTACTCTATGTACTTCGTCATATTGCAACCTCAGTTTTACTCCTGTAAATAATTCGATGTTCTTCAGCATGTACAGTGCACAACAAGAACTGCAACATTTTATGTTGTTAGATTAACATTTCAGATATTAACAATCTAAAACAAAAACAAAAGTTAATATTGTTGACTGACGCCTCATCGGATTTTGGCACATTAATATTTCCTACTGGCTATTGCGTCACGTTAATGTCTTCCCACGCATTGCTTTCAATCCCATAGACTCGCATCGCTGCTTTCAGATGTGCTTCCATCCCACGTACCTGCAAGCCCAATGGGATTAGAAGTTGCCTACGACTAATACTTACATACGATGTTAAATCATTTCTTATAATTAAATATGTTGAAATTCTCACCACGTTATTTACTTCTCTGGGTACCATACACTGGAAAAGTGAATCAATAACCTGAATCTCCTTCCTTCTGGGGTTTACGACCACAAGGAACCAGTGGACGTTTAAACTGTTCGTAGGTAGGAAAACCTGGAGTGCACAGATAATTAGATCAACGTGTATAGTAATAAAAAAATATGTTCTACATCAGGTTAAAATACCATATCATGTTTCAGGTAGGTGGTGCCTTGTGTTGTTCCAGGAATGCCTGCCAAAGCGTCCTCGTAGCACTCCTCTATCCTACCATCTCTTTCGAGCTTAGCGACGCCGAACACCCTCTCAATGTAAACCAGTTGGCCGTCCCTTGTGTCAATTGGTTCATCATGACGCATGAGCTGAATCGCAGCATCAACCACCTACAACAATAATCAAGTTAATTGTATTGTACAAAAATGAAACTTCATAAACTAATTTGTGAAATACTATCTTACTTCGTCACCCAACCATACGCCATCTTCGGATTCATCTTTATGGGCGAGGCATTGCAAATGCTTTGATAGCACGACAATGTCATCAACTAAGACCATTTGTTTTTCACGATTTGTAGTGTTGATCAGTGACGCAACGAAATCCTGTCGAACCACATCTAGCTGGTCCCTCTGGGTTTTAGGAACTTCTGACCTCTTTTTTAAGTTGCTAGAGCCGATTTTCCTCTTTTTATTGTTCGTGTCCTCGGAATCATTTGTACACTCTGATGGAGTCTTGTTTTTCCTTTTTTTCATCTCAGTATCGTACGAAGCATACTCGTCACTCTTAAATAATTGCAATACCACCCTTTTCTTTTCGCCCCATGATTTAGTGGCACTACTAGGAAAATGCTTATAGGTAGACATTTAGCACTAGCGTTGGTTAAAGACCACACACTACTGCTATTTAGCAGTAGCGCCGGACAACACCAGCGCTGCAAGCGCACGTTTGCAGTAGAGCGGGATTTCCGGCCAGCGCTGTTGTTGATGGGCCATGCTCTCGGCCCCCTGTCGCAGCTTTAGCTATAGCGCTGGGCCTCCTTCCCCACGTTGCCGCTAAGCCCACCTCTGCTTCCTCCCGCACCGGCCCGCGCACCCCTCCCCTCTCACTCACTCACACTCACACGCTCACACTCACAGAATCCCTCAATCCCCCGATACGGCCGCCGCCCCGCCTCCTACTCTGGCCGCCCTCCCCCGCGCGGGCCCTCTTTCCCCGTCGGCCGCC
>NC_057812.1:47079067-47082838 GCF_018294505.1 Triticum aestivum | reverse complement strand
GATACTCCTCCCTCCTTCCTCCTCCTCCCTCCCTCCCTAGTTATTGTTATTATAGAGTAGTTATTTTGAATCCTATATAGTTGAAAAAATGTAGGTTCTTAGAATAATGTAGGTTATGATCGAACCCTAGCTAGGAAAGATTAGGTAGTATGAACCCTAGTTAACTCGTATGAACCCTAGGTTTTTAAATTTAGCTAGGTTTTAAAGTTAGGACAGAAATTTAGCTAGGTTTTTAATTAGGTGTAGTTAATAGAATTTAGGTGTTTTAGGTGTATTTAACAGAATTTTAGGTGTTTTAGTTGTTTTAGGTGTAGTTACCTGAATTTTAGGTGTTTTAGTTGTTTTAGGTGTAGTTAACAGAATTTTAGGTATTTTTTTAGTTAAAGCAATTGTTGTTATTTTTTTAGTTAAAGTAATTTTTCCTGTTATATGCAAATTTGAAGTGGACATGTCATATTTTGAACATGTCACATTTTGGACATGTCATATTTTTCCGAGTGGCCTATGTTTTGCCAGAAATGTCGATTCGTTTACGTTCTGGCAAATTTCAGGCGCTCGATATGTCCTGCTTTTTGCAAAGGCCATGCCGAATTTTGCTAAGTGTTTACTAGCACACATGCCCGTGCTTTGTAATGGGATAATAAAATTACATGCCTCTAGCTCAATATAAGAATGGATCAATACCTCCACATGTCCATATTCTCTAGTTCAACATGACGCCCTTTAATTAGAGTCAAACCAGTATATTCTTTTTTATTGGCACGTGCCTGCAATTTATTTCAATTATAATTAACCAGCATATTCTCTTTTATTGGCACATGCAAGCTACCACCTTCAATAATTTATGGCGTTTATTATTCTGAACAAGCCGACCTAGCTCGATATGCCGGATGCGGAGCAGGCCCAGTATGGGAGTGATCGAACTCATCACCTCAAAGACCCAATCACATGTTGCTAGCCACTCAAACAAACACGTCTTGCTAACCAATGGTCAGCGTGAATATTTAAGAATCTAATGCAACGTTGGATTTGAAACATTATTATTTATTTTTTTGAACTTTAAGAAAATGATAACTATGAACTGCCAAATATACTTGGCAACGTGAACAATTTTCCAAATTACGAACATTTTCTGAAAATTCCATACATTTTAAAAACACAAACAAAAAATTTGAACGATTTTTTTGTAATTCAGAAATATTTCTTAAAAGCATGAACCTTTTATAAAAATACGAACATTTTTTGAATTTGTGAACAGTGTTTGGAAATGGGAACATGTTTTGAACATTTAGAAGAAATTTAGAAAATGTGTTTCTTCATGCAAAAAGTATATTTTATTTTTGAACATATCGCAAAACAAGAATAATTTATGAATTTGTAATATTTTCTAAATCTTGAACAAATTTGAAAACCCCAATCACTTTTTTATAAAATGGGAATAGTTTTTAAAATTTTGAAAAAAAAATTGGAATGGGAAAAAATTTAAGAGTGCAAACATTTTCGAAATAGGAACAAAATTTTGGAGTTCGTAACATGAACTACCGAATATACTTGGCAACGTGAACAATTTTATAAAGTTCCATACATTTTTGCAAAAAAAAACAAGAACAAAAGAATTGAACGGAAGGTTTCTTGAATTTGACATACATTTCTTAAAAACATGAACCTTTTATAAAAATATGAACATTTTTAAGTTGTGAACACTTTTATAAAATGTGAACATGTTTTGAACATTCAGAGGAATTTTAGAAAATGTCTTTCCTTAGTGCAAATATTATTTTCAATTTTTGAACATATCGCTAAAACAAGAATATTTTCCAAATTTGGGACAATTTTTAAAATCTTGGACAATTGTGAAAAATATAAACATTTTCTGAAAGATGGGAATAAATTTTGATTTTTCTTAAAATAATTGGAACAAAAAATGCTAACATTTTTGTAATTCATAACTTTTTACGAAATTTTGAATAAAAATTGAAATTACAAACATTTTTTGAAATTTTTTAATTTCAGAAAAAGTTAAAAAAATAGACTTTGAATGATAAAAAAGGAAATAAAAGAGAAAGAAACAGAAAAGGAAAAATTGAAACACGACACAAGAAAAAATTGGCGGCCCAGTCTTGGGCGCCATGTGCGTACCTCGAACTATTTGGCGTAGTGTGCGGGAAATAGGATTTTGATTGCTGCGTGGGCAGAAAAAACATGGGCTGACTCTACTGGGCAATAGGGCGCGCGGCCATGTACGTAATTCTGCACAAATCGTTTTTCCTTTGCTAACACACAGACATACAAAATTGTCTCAAAAAGAAAAGACAGACATACAAAAGTTTTGTACCACATTGGATAGAAAAAAACTATTTTGACGGTGAACGGATGAAAAAATCGGAGAAATGCACCTTGCTTTATTAGTATATACTAGCACATATGCACGTGCGTTGCAACGGGAGAAAAAATAGCATGCATTTAAAATTAGTGAGAATTATATGTGCAAGCAAAACCCTATGTGCACGTGAAAAAAGAATATTTAGCTTCTCGGTTTCATCGGGTGTGAAGTAATCAATCCGCTACTTTTCCATTCATTGATCGAGGGCATTTAAGAGTTTTATTACATCATCGTACGCCAGAGAAGGCCCATGAATTATTCAATCTACTTTTCCTTTCAATCCAGGAGATTTGAAGGTATGAAGTTTCTGAATTAGGAAATATGAACCCTTTTCTAAATCCTGAACAGTTTTTGGAAAATTATATACACTTTAAAAAAACGTGAAAAAAAATTGAAACATGAACATCTTTTAAAATTCACAAAGATTTTTTGAAAACACCAATTTTTTTATAAAAACATGAACATTATTTGAATTTGTGAACATTTTTTTAGCACGGGAACATGTGTTGAAAATTCATAACATTTTTCGAAAAGGTGTATATTTTAACATTATTTTGAATTTTAGAAAAACGCAAACAAAATTTGAAACATGAAATCTTTTGATATTCACAAACATTCTTTTAAAACACCAATTTTTTTTATAAAAACATGACCATTATTTGAATTTGTGAACATTGTTTTAGCACGGGAACATGTGTTCAAAATTCATAAGATTTTCGAAAATGTGTACCTTTTAACATTATTTTGAATTGTGAAATTTGACTAAAACAAGAATATTTTTCCAATTTGGAGCATTTTTTAAAATTCGATTTTCATTTTAGAAATCTCGAACAATTTTGAAAAACAACAAAAGTTTTTGAGAAAATGGGAAACTTCTTCAAGTTCTGCATATTTTTCAAAATAGTAACAAAATGTTGGAATTCCAAACCTTTTCTATAATTTGATTTGTAAAAAAATTCTGAACATTTTTTTGAGAATTTTGAATTTATGAAATAAATTATATGAAAAAACTGAACTTGGAAGGGAAAAAAGAGATAGGGAAGGAGAATAAAAATAGAAGTACAACACAGAAACAAAGAAAACGGCGCCAACCCATTATCGGTCGTCTTGTGCGAAACTCCGACTATTTGTCGCCCCATACGGAAAATAGAATTTTCCCAGCTGCGTGGGCCGAAAATAAGTGGGCGGGCTTCGCTGGCCCACAGCACGTGGCCCACGTATGAAAATCTGAAAAAAACAATTGCAGACGAACGCATAAGAATTTATTACCACCTCAGATAGGGAAAAAAACTTTTCGGCGGTGAACGGATGAAAAAATCAGAGAAACGCACCTTGCTTTATTAGTAGGTATATATATATATATATATATATATATATATATATATATA